>NW_009620463.1:37259-59030 GCF_000690535.1 Cariama cristata | reverse complement strand
TGATCTGTTTTGCGTGCTGAAAGTCAAGTTTCCTGTAGTGGCTACACGCTAAAAAGATTCAATTTCAGCACAATTCCCTATCAGAGGGGAGAGACGGAAAGTGCAAACCTTTTAAAATCTATTTAGTCTCTGTGTTACGTTGCTCAAATTACAGACCTGGCCCTCCTTAAGGAGCTGGGACTGAATGTGGGAAATAGTAGAGGAAAATTACTCGGCTCGCCCTCGGGGGGACAGGCATTCTGTTAACCACAACAAACGAGCGAGTGCCAGGGAGTTACATCCAGAAGCACAGCAATCATTTAGTTACAGGCAATTAACAATAGTCCTCCAGTAGCACAGGAACAGTTCTACTCCAAGGGAAAACACATTGATTACTGCAGCAGTAGTAGATTGGTTTCTGAATAAATAGCTTCAATTTAAAACAAGATTTGTTACAAGCATTTTGACCAATGGCTACAATTTTTTTTCCTTATCAGGAGGCTTTGGCCAAGCAACCCAGTGAAAGAGACAGCTAATTAAAACAAAGTACGCGTCCTCTCCAAACATCCGGCACAATATGGCCGGTAATAAATGCACTCATTTTATACTAATTCTGTCCTGATTTTTAGGAATATTTGTAGGATACATCTTTGATCTTCACCCGGCTTTAACATTTGATAAACTTCCTTTCACTTTGTCATGCAGGTAATTCACTTATCGTAGCTCAAGCTGTAACAAGACAGTAAATAAAAGGGTGCATTCGAAGATTCATACTTTTTGACTTATATGACATGCTTCAGGGACTTTACATTTAATGATCTGTGATAATTTAAAATTAATCTTATTCTATTCATTAGTCCACATATAGCTGAGCTACTAAGAAAAAATAATTATATTTCAACCATTCTTTTGTTGTGCTTCATAACTCTTAGAGGACATGTGATTTATAGCTTTGTATTAAATTTCTGAGCCTTTTTCAAAATCCAATTACAGTCTATCTAAAGTTTCAACTTTGCAATCACTTACGCAGATTGCTTAACTTCATGGACTATATGTAATCCCTCTGAAGTCAACAGGGCTATTCACGGCGCTTCAGGTTAGCGCATACATAAATCTTTGCAACTTGTGGCCTAAAATCATTTCCATTCTCTCCTCGTCTTAGACGATTTAACTCAGAAAGCCACAAGGTTTGGTTAGAGACAGTTCTCAGTTTGTCTGGGTATACTTTCACAGACTTCAATTATTAAATGAAACATACAGGTGGTGAATACAATTTGGAAGGGGAGCAGTTGAAGACAACACTAAAGCTCTCGTGATGACCCCTGAGAGCAGGTAAAGGCGGCAGATATGGACAACCAGCGCCGGACCGGGGTGTCGTAACACGCAGCTTTGGCTATAAACGGGTGTGTTGCTTCTAAAGGAAGAAGGAGGCTGGCTAACACAGGAATACTCGTCTGAGTCTCTTTACAGACATCAGCAGTAAAAAGTAGGCATAGTTTAGGTTAGGAAGAAAGAAACGCATACTCACAGTTTAAAAATGGAGAAGTATGTGCTTTTTTCTCTCTCTTTTTCCCCCTGCTTAATACAGTATTCATTAGGGCATGGCTGTAAAACTATTTATCTCTCCAAAGTATAGCATATGGAACCACAGCTTTATACAGCATATGCATATTCAATATGCATATATATATAAAATCTATTCTTTACTTTTTAGGATTTTTTGTTTATTTGTTTCAGTATGCCAAGCAAAATCTGATTGTATTTAAGGTACCTAGATGGCTTTATGGATACTGTTGTGAGTATTTACTGATGGATATTGGAGGACAACAATACTTCTGATAGCAGTAGAAACAGATTTGGGATGTTCATTAGCTTGATTATGAAATCATTTCTTAGCACAAAGTATATGCTTTCTGCCAGCATAGGCTACGCATGCCTGTAAATGTCTGCAGAGTTGACTTAAGGTGGTTAAATTTAGTTACAGTTTTTAATATGGTTTTCGATGCAGTAGTTTCATTTTATTTATGAGAAATATTGAGACACAGTTATCTCACTTTATTTTTTAGATCAATATATAATATATATTCTCGATTCGTCTACGAAAAATAACTACTCAGATTCGGGATTATTATGTACATACATATATATGTGTGCAAATACAAAACAGGGATCTTGTCAACCTACTCATTAGTATGGCAGGCAGCATATCTGAGCCTTGGTGCTGTTGGATTTCCCAGTGTTATTAGAATAGAGAAAGCAAATTATTATAATAGAAGCACATTCTTACCAATGACATTTTTATTTCTTCTGAGAAGTGCGGGATACCTGTTCCCAGCAGGAGAATAATTACACTGACTATCTCCAACAGTATGTTAGCTCAAAAGAGGATAAGGTTGAAAAATATACAGATACTGCAGCGTTACTGAAGTTTACTACATTCAAATACCAAACACTGCATTTTAAAGGCAGTTTATACTTCAGATTGGAGGAAAAAAAGTGTCATGGTGAGGAACTGCATTAGTGATGGTTAGCTTCCCCGAATAAATGAATTGTGTATGACTTAAAACCTTAACTGATTAGGAGAGCTTCTATTTGCTTATTGCACTACAGAAATCAGACAGCCCACACAATTACTTCTTTTAGATCTTCTGAAAGAAATGAATGTAAGAAGCACTGGGAGGTGCTAAAATGTGGGGGAAAATGGAGTACCAAGTTCCAAGGATGTAAGATCATAAAACATACTGTTTACATTTTTTCTGAGGATAGCATTAATGAATAATTTAGCTCTGCATGGATTATGGGAACAATTTGTGACATTTTATTTTAAAACATTTTCATCCTTGCCAATCAAGGCTAGAACTGCACTTAGACATTATATAAAGAGAAGAGCTATGATAGAAGTGGTACAAAAGCTGTTTTCAAAAGGAATCTGTTAACAAAACCAACTTGCTTGACACTTTGTCAGAGGAAAGTTAGATTTGCCAGAGGAAAGTTAGATTTAGGCACATGCTAAGTAATCTGACTAAGCTTTTTACTGGAGATGTCTCTGTCCAATTTTCTAAAGGATGAGAAAAACCTTACTGATGAAGAAAATGGTCTTATGAAGAGTTTCTTTTAGGCAGTAGTCTTTAGTATTCTACTAATTCACTGATTTTAGATGAGATTGAGCGTGAAAAGAATAGGCAGCTTCGGTTAGGTTTGGGACAGGGAAGGAGGCGATATTTGACTTCTGGTCCTCTGTCATGAACCTCTTGGGTGACCAAACCTTCGCACTGCCCAGCACAGTGACAACCTGAAGGCTTCTTCAATGGCCATAGGGAGATGAAAAATCAATTCCCATCAAATCAAATAAAATCCAATTTTAACTCCAATTCTAAAACCTGGTGAGGAATTTTTTTGTGCAGAATAAAAGCTGAATGCTTTATACACTGGAAGATACACGTGTGTAAGGACTTCATTCACCAAGTGGGTCAGAGTTTTACAACAGTTTTGCTTCCACTGAGACGCAGAGATTTGCTGGAATGTTCAAGTAATTAGGACCAATTAACAGAAGTTGAACTATAAAACTCATTGCTCTCATATCTCACATGATAAGCTCCCATTCAGCAATTTCAGAAGCATCGTGAAGCTTTACGGCAAAGGGAGCTATAACACCTGTGGTTTCTTTGCAGAGGTTGGAAAAGAACTAGTTTCTTTTGTCTTTTAATTCTTAATTGTCACTCATAACTACCACTGTGTGAAATAGTGTCCTAGTGACTGAAAATGCTCATGAGATCAAAAACTTAACATATTCAAGTCCCTAAGTAATAAACCAGATTTACGCTATTAGGTGAAAGACACCGTAATTTAAGGTCCTCATCAGCAATTCTGTTATCATTAATAATCGTATGAAGAAAATTCAGAATCTGTTATTAAATTGTACAGGAAATATTAATAGGATGTTTAAGCATTAATAAATGATGAGTTTAAAGTATGCCTACCTATTCGTAGGTTTCCTCAAGATGCATTTCCTATAGGAAATATTAACTTGTTTCTTTTTCGAACATATATTCTCATGGGCAATTTCAAAAAGAATAAATCTTTTACTCTAAACAATTTATTTCAGTGAAAGTCTTTTTTTTGCCCCAATAGGAAAAAAGTTATTTTAACCATCCCTCATTACCTTATACTCAACAAGACCCATATATGCCCACTGAGAACACCTACGACAGAGGAAAACAAACCCAAAACATAAAAGAGGCCCAGGACAGGAAATTAGACAGCACTGAGAAAATGAGAAGAAAGAGAAGGAGGTACTTAAAAAAAATGCACAAAATGCACAAAGCATGTTACCTGCTCTTAGTTCTGGTGTCTGTCCCATGAAAAATACAGATGTATTATAAGCTTTTAAAATATAATCAATAACATTAAAAAAACCCACCAAAATAAAATTTGAGATTATTTTGCTTCAGAGTTTTAGTTGCAGACATGCAGACAAGAATTTCCCCCCAAATAATCACATAATTAGATAAAAATCTGTATTTCCAATATAGTCTATGATTAAATGAGACTACAAAGGCTTTGACCCAGCATGAAAGTCATACTTTTCAATACATAACATTGTAGAAGAGCATTCTTTCTGCTTATGCACGACATTTTCATCTAATACATTGAAAGACTATGAGCTTGCCTTCTTGAACTAAAAATCTGTGAAAAAAGTAGAATTGTAAGGTGTGACCCATCCCTTATATCATGTGCAGTATATGGTCTGTCATTAATAAATTTGTGCTTGATTGCTGTCAGTATCACTCTCAAAATTAATTTCCAGAAGGCTCCTCTACCTGGCTGAAGATTAACTGCTACAGATGATCAATGACAGTTATCACCAATAAGTAACAAAATCAGACTTAGATTACAACTAGTATATTTTTTTTTTCTCAGACAAAAGAAAAAATAACTTGATTATTGTAAAGGTGATAAAGATTTAGCCAACAGCTGGAGGAATGGAATAGAAGTTAAATCTCCTGGGTTCTGATCTGTCTCTTTTTCTGATTATTCTTGGACAATTTTTGTAGTAATGGATCAGAAAAGGAAACAGCATTGGCATTGTCATGCTTAAAATGCTCTACTGCCTTTAGCTCTGCGCACTGTTTGAGGAAAGTTGGGAGTCTAAAAACGGTTAGCAGGCTGCACAAAAATACAGATCATAGGTTTTCTCCATTGGCAGCCAGAAAGTAAAAGAAGGTCAGGAGAAAATGTGGGCTCAGCTCCCCAAGATGCAGAGCGCTGGCATCAGGGCTCGAGGGAGATGCCTGAGCCCCAGCGTTCTCATGGCGTTGGACGCCCAAACGCTTCGCACAAGCGGTGCTGGAGGCCAGGGGAGTCGTCTTCTGCTCCCCTCCCGAAATTCCTCTCGGGAAAGGGTTGGCTCTGGGTTTCTGTTCCAGTGCCAGCTCAGGGGAAGAGCAGAAGCCCCCTCTTCCTGGCTGAATGTGTCAGGGACCGGTTTGTGGCGGGACCGCCATGGGACGGACCCTGCTGGTGTTTTCTGTGAGGTGAGTGTGTCCCCGCGGGGCTCTGACCGGCGGGAAGAGTGAGGAAGATGCATCCAGGTGATTCAGACTCTGCACTTCTTGCCCTTTCAGGGCCTGTGTAATTGCAGGCATATCCAAAAGCCCCCCCGGGAGTTTAAGTTTACAGAGAATATATTGACCAGGGCGAAGCAGCAGTTGTGAGAGTGTTTGAAAGGCTTAAATTTTGTACCTGAATCCCCACTGCAGTGTTTAGTCCTAAATACCTCTTTTCCCAGGAATGCTCTTTGTTCAGTAGCAGAGCTTTCTGCTTTCCTGTCCCTTCTGATCCTGGTGATACTGTGCCAGAGATGAAGTTTAAGAAGGATTATAATTTCTTTTTCAGGTATCCAGTGAGCATTCCAGGTTCAGCATTTTTGTTGGCTTATACTACTGGGAAAAAAGGTCACCAACTAGAAAACCAGCCAAAACTAATACCTCTGCAAATACCTCAGTGTTCAGGAAGCCAATTTACCTAATTGTTAGGTCCCAATTGCTCTAAGTGAGCCAATAATCAGAATTTAATAAACAGCTAACTCATTCCTAGCAGAGACTAAATGTGGATCTAAACAAGGAAACCTGAACCGAAATGTTGTCATGGTGATATACAGGAGACTAAGCAAGCAGTGCGAAGCTCCTCTTCCTAGGGGACCTGAGAGACTCGCTCAAATTTTTATCTGCCATGGTTAATTTATCATTTCACTGAAACAGTTGTCAACATGCAAAGTATGTAGAAGGCTTGTACCTTTTGTTTTATGAGGGCAGAATGGATTTTATTTCCCAATCACAATTTCAGATTCAGCCTTACTTAAAGAGAAAAAAAAAATATTTGGGGGAGTTTTTGCTACTTTTAGCTTTTTACTATTTATAAGGGCAATTAAATATTGAGATTACTCCCTCTTAAGCATGTCATCATGAGGCCACATACTGTGGTGTGTTTGACATACCGATTTCTCCAAGAAAGGAAGCAAGGAAAGTAGATCCTTGCAACATTTATGCATCCACACTGTTAGATTAAAAAGCTGGTGGTCACAGAACAGAAAAGACTTATGTGTTGCCTGTCTTGGAGCTACTGCTTGTATGGAAGGGAAAATAAGGACTCACCATCAGCACGTGACTTAAAAGCCAGTCAATTAACTATTGGTTTTAAAGTAATTTAAGGCTTGAAATTTCTTTATTTTCAGTGTTCCATGCACTAATTTCATTATTAAAGACAAGCCATTGGATTTACTCGTTTTTTGGGGTTAAGCTCTTGCTCTGGGTTCAAATATGTCTAAATTAGTAGTATATGACTATTAGCTGGTAAATTGAGGTTCAATTACTTAAGAAGTTCATTTCCCATCTCAGTAAATTCAAGAAAACATAGCAAATTCCAGGCTAAGCAGAACATCTGGTTATTTACATCTGGATCTCTTAAGAAGAAATGACAAGAGTTCAGAAAAATGGCTATAAATTAGTTCAATTAATTGGAGGTACACAAAAATACATTTAAATAAATGAGTCACAATGTCTTGATTTATGGCTTCCTTTTAAACTTAGACAGACTTTGCATGCTAAGAGACTAAAACTAGGGAAGACATCGCTGCTTCGATATAAACTGAGATGCCACAAGTAGTTCAGCACCGCAGTAAGAACCTGGTTTGCTCACCTTTACAAACAGTCTAAAAAAAGCACAGCAATGACGACAAAGTACAGACACTGCTCCTGATTATTCTTTGCTCTCTTAAACCAGTGGGATGCTGCATGAGGGTGGGAAGCGTCAAGCCCAGGCCTGTGGAGCACCCTCTGGGAGGTAAAGTGAACAAAGTGGATTTGGGAACCTCGCTTGGCAAGAGATCCTCCGTCTCTCCGTAATTATCTCCGTGGGAGATGGCTGTGGCCATTAGGCAGGCTGGAATCACGGGATGTGAGTGGTGAGAAGAAACAGGAAGGTCCTTAGAAATTTCTGTCAAGATGTTTCACTTCAGAAATGTTGGTGTTAAACAAATGTATTAGAAGGAAAATGTCCACAGTCAGGCTATGCAGGAACTCCCCTGGCATGGGGCTTAGGTGGCATTTCTGACAGAAGCAGAATGTATTTTTGTTGGCTTTGCTAATATTTGATTTTATTTCTTACTGAAAATTATTATAATTGTATTAGCTATGGCTTCCTACTGGTTTTTTTCCTCTATTGAGCCTTTATTAGTTTTAAAGTTAGTGAATTATTAAATGCGTCTTTTATATAAACAGAAGGTGTTAACTGTATTTTTTCCAGTGACAGCCATAATTAACAACAACCTCTCTGTTTCACTTTGAAAGTTGAACAAATGCCTGTGGAAAAATAATCATTGACTATCAGTATCTCAGGAAACCAAAATTCATGCTTGCATCAGAAGGAAGCTCAGCAAACTGACTGCCCCTATATTGTACCATTTCATGGAGAAAAGTTGCATATTTACCCCTTTTATGTAGAAGAATACTGGCATGCCGGCGTCCATTTCCATTCTCGACATAACACGAGTAATTCCCCAGGTCTGCCTCTTCCACAGAGTCAAGAATCAATGAGATGGAAACCTCCTGTTCCCCAAGATGTTCCTTGAGAACCCTGAGAAAAAAGCAACGATCGCTGCCATTCTGTTTATATCATAGCAGAGCATTAGACAATCATGACATAATAATGCTACTTACAATTCACAACTCTCTGGCTTCAAATTTGGCTCTGGTTTGATGCAATCTTAATTAAATTATATCGTGCCCTTTTCTTCCTCACTTCTAATGAGGAGGTTTGGCTTTGTAAACGTTAATGAGAACTTCAGTTAATTGTCTTTTTTAAGCAGAATGATGTGCACATTGATAATATATTATTGCACACTCTGATGGAGAACCTGATCAGTAGTATGTGAAGTCTTGAAATGTTAGAAGAGAGAAAAGCGAAAACAGTTATTTTGGGGTTTAGGGTCACACTAAGAGTCTGGGTCAAATACACTATTTTTGCACTTTCTGAGGCTCTTCAACATGCCACTCAGAAAAAATGTGTTCATGCCATGGCCCAAAAAATTATTTCTAGAATGTATTATAAAATTTGACTACGTATTATAAATCAGTAGAAAGAATTGGTATACCAGATGCCACTCATTCATACAGGTGATGAATAAAGAAAAGACCTCCTGCATAAGACTCCACCTGTCTTCGCCTTGCTTGCTTTCCCTCTTAGCAAACCCATCAGTGGTTTTACAAACCCAGGGAAGCAAATGACAAACCGTTCCAGGTTGCTCCCTCACGTCACACCTGACAAAAGAAGTGGAAAACAGCCTTTCTTGCTCCTCCCTCCACAAAACAAGAAAGTTGTAAAAAGCTTCTTGTCACCTTTTGGTCAGCCTTCAGAATGCCAAGTCTCTGGCTGAAGGGCTTAGGAAGAGCTTTAGATGCAAAATATAGCTGATCTGGTTGTCACCTGCCATTTAGTGTATTGGTCTTGACTTTTACAGAATAAACTTGAAGTACACTGGGGTGAAACACACTTCCATTTTGCCTATATCTGGGGATGATAACCTTAAGTGGCTATGTGACCTTCTTGATTTTGTTAAAGGAATTGTCTCTGTTACTTTGGTTGCACCAAAGAAGTCCAAGCTTTAGCTGAAAATGAGTGTGACCATGTCTTTTAATGAGATAGACAGTAAACTCCTGTGTAAGAGGTGAAGTGTAAATAAGCCCATTTGGTTCGACTATAGACAATAACTGTAGATAACATATCCGTGATTCCTTTGTAATGCACATTTAAATTTGCTTTCTATTTCTGGGTTTATCCATGGTATATAGACACAGTGATATACACACATACCGAGTTATAAATGAAAAAGGAATCTCTTCAGATCCAAGTAGATACCTCATATTGGATAGGAGTTGGTACGCTATGTCAGGCATGTAATTCTCAATACAAAACCACTTTTTTCTTAATTTCCAAATGAGGCAGCACTTTTAGGAGCAGTAGAAGAACATAACGCGAATTGCCAGATCCTCTCTACAACAAGTATTTTAGCAGATACAAGCAACCCACGTAACAGGATGCTTGGCTCTCACAGGCCAGATAACATCCCAGGAAACTCAGTCTTTTCCTTGAAGAAAAGAAACCAAAACATTCCAAAAGAGAAGCCAGACTTCAGCATTTATTTAAGGCTCCGTGTTTTAAAAGACTTCCTTTGAGCTGCTTTTCTTGGTGTATTTATTTTTCTTTATTTCATATTCGTAACTGTCTTAATGGTTGTTATTGTAGATTGCCACAGTTTGAAAAAGTCACTATCCAAATTCCAGTCGGTTAACTCCACGGTACTTGTCGGGCAGCTATTCTGCTTTTGCAGCTCTCTAACATCAGATCTGGCTGAGGGGTGCATTTTTCTCTTCTCTACGGGTGGAGTTGAAACGGTAAAGAATGGATGTTGCAAAACCAGGGATCAGACTCAGAACATTCCTGAGTTAGTCTGTGACAACAAGTATTACATTAGCTATCAAAAAAAGACACTGACTGAAAAAACAAAATGCTTTTTCTTTTACCTGATGTCACTTTCCCAGACTCGACTATCGTCCAAATCTTCAATAAACTTCTCCCCTTTCATCCAGTAGATTAAAGGACTGACATCTCCACTATATCCAAAGAAAGCTCGGCAGGTTAGATTAGCAGAACCGCCTGTTAGAAAGAATGTAAGAAAATACGTTCTTTCAAAATTCATAGAAAAGTTATAAAAAAAAATATATCGGTAGAGACCCTCAATTTCCAGCTGCTGTTGAAAATGTTCAAAATTATCTACTTGTCTTGCCAGCAGTGTTCAATACATTTTCTCAAAATAAATATAATGAAAATGAAATTAAATGTTACATAAGAACAGAATTCAATTTTGTATTCTTTCACCAAGTTTTCTATGTTTGGTAAGGAAAAGAAAGACTATGTTTTTTCAAAAAGAGCTAAGTTAACCAAAGATTTCTATGTTTTCTCTGAAAACAGATAAAGGTTAGGTAAAATAGGTATCTGTGTTAGTTCAGCTTTGCAATTGTTTCTGCAAAGAGGCCGGTAGATTCCAGTAGAGTACCATTTTCAAGGGATAGCCAGTAGAAAGATGTGTGCTTATTGCTAAATTATCTTAGCAGGAAAGTATTAAACACTGAAACTTGAAAAAAGAACATGTGAACTCATTCTCTACATCGTGGGACACGACTCGCTGTACGTATGGGAACAACCATTAGGTATGTGCAGCAAGGAACAGAAAATCTATATATGCGCAGCATTACTTATTTAATCATTATAGTGAAAATTAAAATTGTAGTATGCCTTCACTTTGGTTTATTTTCATTGCATAGTCTTACATTGCCTTCGTACCACTTGGTGCTGGGGTTTCAGTTAGAGCACATACAGGGATCGAAATGGTCCTTGGCACACATTTTGTGTGTTAGTAAGATGGGATAAAACCAGAGCACAGGCACATAGTTAAAGATCTCCCGTTCACTGCTGTAAAGGTATTTGTCTCAACATGCACCAACTCTTCTAAACTGCTATGTGCATTTCTTTAGTGGATAATTACACATTGATTTAAGGAAGTGTTGTGATTTAAGGAGTGCTTTTTTTCCTCCCTGAGGGGAGTATTTTCATGGAGTTTACATCACTGCTGAGACCAAACTCATATTTTATTTACACTTTCAATTTTTGATCTTAGGATTTTAAAGCTGACTGACCCACAGCTCCTGGAAAAAAAGATGCATTGTTAACAGTACTTCATTCTGTACTGAGATGCCATGAGAAGTCCATCTGGGTTCAATGAATTTCCTTAAAAACCCACTGCTTTGGGTCAGGACCTGGTCCTTCTCAAACATATGATATTAATATTTGAACACCTTATTTACTCTTTAGTATGGAAACAAATGCCGGATGCTGTATAACAAGAAGACGAGTAATTATTAAATAAATGTCTTATTTATCTGAAATTATTTGTAGTTTTTCTGCAAATGCATCTGACTCCTCTGTCTGGCTTGAATTGTCACATCCATGCCACAGAAGGTGCAGAATCAAATGTTTGTAATCAAAATGTGCAACATCAAGGCAAGTACCATCTATGTTGCTTTCGCAAGCTGTTCAGGAACTGAGTTGCTTTTAGTCATTTCATGAACTTTTGGTTGGTGCTACAGCCTTTGACAGCAATGCCTGCTAAGGAGACAGCGGTATCCCAGCACTTGCCATTAGGATGGAGAGGAGGGTCTCATTTGTAATCAAAAAGCATGAAATCGAATTTTTGACTAACGAGACATTTTGATAATCTCATCTAATTTAGAGCAAAGTTACCAAATGCAAGATGAAGATCTTCAGTGAGAGGGCAAAAACTCTCTTTCTAAAGGCAACCACAGCTCCTGTTTCCACACCCTGGGGAGCAATGGCCAGGACACCTCCCTGGAAACCCACCTCCTCGGTCTCTACACAGCTCAAGAACTGCCATTTGGAAGCACCGGACAGAAAGATTTTTGCAATCTTGAAGCCATTTGCAGGGAACGAGACGAGCACTGGGACACCACGTAATGTGGGTCAAGTGCATGAAAACCTGTAATGGAACACGAGAAACTTCCTGCTTGTGCCCAGGACAGTTTAACAGATGCAAACTCAGTTTCTTAAAGTAGCAGTAGCAGATATAAAGTAGCTTTTTTTTTTTTTCTCCCCCTCCCCAGTTTTGCACCATAATTATGATACATGAACATGTGAAAATGAAAATACACAACCTTAAAGGATTATGAATATCTTGGCCACAGTCATCCAACCTGGCACACGTTTAGGGCTGGGAAACGCCTAGTAACCACAACATCGGTGGGCTCTGACCACTCTTGAAATGAGAGAAGGTACCCACACGTCTAAAGCAAGCTCCTGCAGTAACTGGATAACCCCAATGACATTACCTACCGGGCTTAGAGGGAAGAGTGCTACCTAATGCATCACCGCCACTTCTTGGGCTTTTTCTGGAGCTTTCCCTGCACTGTGCAGACCTCTGAGCCTTTTACAGGTGAATATTAACATGCATAAGTTTGTTTTTTAAAAATAAACATATTTAGTTAAGGGTAAAAATTGTCAGGAAAAAGAGTTTGTAACATTAAGGTTTTTTTCCTCATTAAATTCTTAAAGAAATTTCCCCTCCAAATAAAATATGTATACATATTTTTAAACACAGAATCCAAAGCTTCCATTCATCGTGAAATACTTAGGCCTGAGAAACAAACTAGGAAGGCTGTAATGCCTCTCAGTAGTACCGTGTCGATTACAGTCGCTAGGCAGAGGCCACCAGCCTGCCGGGTGTTCAGCTATAAATTAGCTAGAGAGTCTACCTGGACCAATCTTCACAAAAAGCCAGCGGGAAGTTCATTGGCAGGTCATCAAGAAAGAGTCAGTGCCCAGCTAATGCCCAGCTGTGCCCATCACCGAGGAGGTCTGTCGCTCCGGAGCTGACAGCTCTTCGCAGAGGGCAGCGGAGCGCCCGTGGTGGAGCAGGGATGCTCCCAGCTGCAGGCACATGTAAGTAATGCGCAAAGGCTGACCGAAGGGCAATATTATGAGTGGAGAGAGTATTTGGGGAGCACATCTTCATCTCTGCTCCAGAGCTGCGCTCATGTGAGCGACTGGACGCTGTGGGATGGGCTGCATTTTCCCCTAGAAACGCACCTTTAGAGGGAGCGGGCAGAGGACGCCCAGCTTGGCACAGAGCGGCTGCTGTTCTTAAGAAGTCTGCCGAGTTTAGAAAGCATGCAAAATTTAAGTAAAGAACTACAAGACCTGCTTTGAATCGTGTTTAAGCTAATGTATAAAACAACCGGTTAGCCAATTAATAGAACTCACTCACAGTTACCCCTACACAACTATTGCCCTATGTGTGTTTTCTGTGCTGAAAAAAAAACTACAGAAGTGATTTGAAAACTGTAGAAGTTTGATGAATGGAACTTTCTTTAATGTAATGCTTTCTATGCCATTAATTTAAATTTTCCCGTAAAATGCTGCATTATTATAGTTTTATAGTCTATCTTTGAAGGAGTTTAAATACACGTTTTAAATTAACTATACATTTTAAACTAAATTACTAGGGAAATCCATCTCTCTCTCTGTCCCCTTTGCCATGACATGTTGTAAATTCTTGCGATGTTGTAAATTATTGAGAATGTTCTGTCTCAAGTTATGTCCTGGGTAAACTGCTTTTTTTATGGACCCTGGAAAAGTCCAAAGGCATGAGATTAGAATTATTAAGTGAAACTGGTAGTTTTGGTGGTTTTATTAACACCCTCCCCCCAAATAAAACAAACCCCAAAACATCCTCAAAAAAGGATAAAGAGAAAAATGACACTTTTCTCAGTGTAATTATAATTTTTTACTGTGAACTAATGCGATAAAAACATTTAAGAGAACACCTAAAAAGTAAGCTTCAACCGCATATTTCTCCATCACCCTTATTTCTGAAGATGAATATGCTCGTACTATATCGAGCTGACTTTTGTAAAAAATTGGCGTATACAGCACCACGTGTTCCGCTGCTCGCTGTGCCAAAGTCGCACTGTCAACTCTAACCAACTGGGTTCAAGCTACATTAATCAAAAGCTCTTTGCCATCCACAGGGAGAACAATTTTTGTTAGGCAGCATGCTTTCAGGTCGAGGGGAAGGCAAGGAGGGAGCCCAAGACAGCGTCCTTCCCCGCAGCCAGCAGAGCAGCACCCCGGGGTGGGGGCTCCTCTCGCCAACCGCCACGTTCGGGGCACTTTGGGAACTGCTATGGCAGCCTCTGACCAGGAGAGGGCACTGTCTAACCTCGAAACATTTTAAAAAAAAATAAACTCAACGTCAAGTCCTGGTGTATAAGCTCTAATTAAAAACATCAGCCTGCTAAGAACCTGCTAGTTGTAATTAGGAAATAGTGACTGTTTCGTGGTTAGTGAAATGTCATCTTGTATGGGAAGTCTAAATTACACTTGTGCCATTAGTCATACGAGTTAGCACGCACCCTGATGGCACTCATTCTAGCCTTTGGTTTGACAGACTCTTCAGTGAAGGACAACCAGTTGTGTTGGCAGCAACGATAATTATACGACATTTCTGCCTCTTTTTAGAAGAATCCTCAAAGACGTATTATGGAATTGAGGTGCTTGAGAGCCTTGCTCAGCATCTAGAAATACTGAGGGCCAAAAGAGGGGAAATGTTAAGTGTACTGAGATACGGGACTTTCTTGTACTGTACAATGTAAACCATTTACAATACTTATCCACAGGTAATACCTACACACCTGTAAGTATGCCATTTATTTGTAATATTAACACTTCAAAATGAAATTATAAAAAGCCAAGGCAGACTCAATCAAAATCTCTCACACACGAATTAAATACTATTCTTTCCATTCGCGTTAGAGAAAAAGTACTCACAAAATATCAGTCTTCCAACCTTCTTGTAAATATGATTAAGAAAGAAAAAAATATATAAGAAAATAAGGTACCATATAGCTATGAGCCTTGATCATACAATTATATTCTCAGGATCTGTAAGTCTTCCCTTAGAGCAGGATGAACTGCAGAGATTCGTCTTGATTCCTTCCTTGCCTATGCAAAGCATCACCTCCTGCTACACTGCCCTCCAGCCTGCATACGTATTTTCACATCTGGATAGCTTGTACTCTCTTACCAGATTGTAACTGTCTTGCTGCATGTTAGCCAAATTAAAAAAAATTAAAAATAAGAAATAAAAAATGCTGTTTTCTGAAATATAACTGCAAGTTGGGAACTGGTAAATTCTACTCTCATTACCGAGTGGCATGTTGTGAAGTCTTTGACAAACCATCAGGTCTTGCATCCATACAACTGTGAAGACACAATGTGCAAATTCCCGCTACTCTGAATTCAGTGGATGCAGGTTTGAAAGGGGTGGGTATTGTCATTCCACTAAATATTACTATGCAACCATCATACAAAGTGGCTGAATGTGATTACACAGCTATATCTCTTCATTAATATACCTGTCCATATTTTGCTATGCTGTGGAGCGGAATGTTGATTGCACAGGACTCTGAATTACATATTGAGTAAGTTCTTCAGGCCATGAATGTGTAAATTTAGAGTACACACAACCATTCCTCCACCAAAAAAAAAAATCATCTCAAGGTTTTCAACAAGATCAGAAAGAGACTGTAGCTTTTGAACTTTCATTGAATTTGTAGCTATCATTATTTATTGGAGAGGTTAAAAAACCACTTCCTTGAATTTCTGATTTTTTTTTTTAATTGGAAAAAGCTTAATTCTTGTTCATTAGGGGTTTTTCTGCTTAGAAACTAGCCCCCATTCAGCATAGGGTTAAGCTCATTTGCCCATTCATGGTCATCCACTACCATATGAAAAACCCTTTACCCTGCAAGGCTTCCAGCTGCTGAATGACAGTTCAACAGCAGGACACGCCGTGCAGGTGTCTGTGTGTTGGTGCTTACACCTTCCCTGCCATCAGCCCTGAGCTATTTGAGTCGGCAACAGTTAATAAGCTACTATACTGAAACACACATGGTAAGATCTGAGATTAACCTAGAGAACATTAAAACTTCTTGGTGGACTGCTTCATAGCTTGCGAAGGAAAAGAAACCCAAATCCTTTCTGCTTTGAATGGGCTCTTTAGCAGCAGGACTGTCAGAGAAAGAGTCAATGAAGACAGCAACAACCACGGCAGACTGCAGAAAAAGAAGTGATGTATGGGACTTTGGGCTCCAAATGCCCAGAACATCGCTCAGGTACGTATATTGTTGAACTAACCTTCATTTCACAAGAGGCAACAAAACCCCTGAACCAATACTCCTGATTTTCCTAACAGCAGGACTCTCCTCTTGATAGATGGTAATGTCAGCCTGATAAATTAGTCGTTCAGCAAGTATTTCTCATTCCTTCCTCTTCAGAAGTAGAGGCTGGAGTGGGAGACAACAACTATCACAAGCATAAAGCAAGAGTTGCTAAAGAAAAGGAAAGTCATCGCAATTGTTTTACAAGCTTAACTTTTACTCTAGAAGCTCGTATTTTCTCATGTTTTTTTTCAGACAAATACATTTCTCAAACACTTTTTTCCTGTGCCCTCTTTGTCAGATCAAAAAATAATTTCCATTTTAAAAGCTTAACTGTTTTTGGATAAAAGTCACAAGAAAATATCCTAGGTAACAAAATATCTCCAATGGAAAAAAAAAAAAAAAGTGGCTTTAAATGTCAAACTTCATATGTTTTTTAGCTCTTATGACTTGGGAGCTTTAAATCTGTCCAGACCGTGCGTAGCTTAATATTGTTCAGTGTTTTGTTTCTGGATTCTTTCTCGACCATACTGCCTTTGACTATGGTGCTGTGGCTTTCGTGTTTTAATGATGCGACACCATAAGAAAACAAGCTTAGCTAGCAGCCTGAAGTTCCCTTGGCATAAAGGAGTCTCATAAGGGCTCCCACATGGGACATGATAGTCCTTATGGGCTCTCTCTGTGCCTCGAAAGGGAGGCAGGTAGGTCACGCACCCAGGGGTGCCACTGCCCCTCAGCAGACTCTGACCCCAGAACAGCCTCTTGTGCCTTTAGCTTTGTAAAATCCTGCTCTGGGTCACGCTTTGGGAAACATGGAGGGGTTTCCTATTTACCTTTTTTAAGTTCAGGGAAGTTAGATTAGGCAAAAAAAAAAGAATTCAGTGTGTGTATCTCTGGTAAAGAATATTTATTGATAAGAAATACATTAAGAACAGTAACCTCCTGGAGTTCTGTAGATGACTCTGGGCCCCAAGCAACCACAAAGCTGTGGTTTACGTCTTTATTAGTTAAGGAAGACAGTTTGAAGCCATTACAGCCCCCACAACTTTTTCCTCCTTCCCATACAGAATCCAGAGGCAAAGCAGCAGCAGACTGAAGCGGGCCTTGGGCAGCCCCCCTCAGTTAGAACGCGGCTGTTGCTAAACTTGTTTTGCTAAGGAGCTACTTGAACCTACTGATAAATCCAGTCCACCCATACCTACGATGACAATAATTTTCTAATACAGTACACCTGCAATGGCACAGCTCCCTTTTCACTTTGCTTTCTTTTACCTGTGCAAGCTGTAGAAATAACTGACCTTTTATTTTATTTTATTTTTATCCTGAAGAGCGCTGGCCCAACAGATGATAACATTCAAATCTCCTGCCATGGAGGTTTTGTTATAAATCATGTTTTCTTGTTCTTTCTGAACAGAACATAGTGCGTTTGCTTTGGTCTCTTAGGGGTGCTAGTCCACATCAGAAAACTCTGCCCCAAAATCATGGCAACCAGCTGCAGCCCCCGCACCTTCTCCCCAACCAGCCTCCCCCTCAGGCGCACCCCACAACGCTTTCTCTACAAGGCAAACGCAGGCTATGTCCTGGGCTCCACATCATGACAAAACCCACATTTTCTTCCAAAAGACGTTAACTCTGGGGAGCTGTAGCAAACAACTTACTGTGTCAGATCACACCTAAACAAAAACATCAATAATCTGAAGGAACGGATTTGGCAATTCAGTTTACGTACAAATTATTGGCTGTTCAACCTCCTGCGGCTATTTCAGCCCCTAACAGTTCAGCCAGTTGATTTCTTCAGATGGAGCACTTAATGAACAGCGTTAGAAACTGTGTTTTACTATAACGTCTCACAGTACCTGCTCTTTAACTGCTTTGGAAAGAGGGATTGCAGTGTTTGTGCCATCATGAGATAATTCGAGCACATACAGCAAATTCTCAGCTTTGGAGACACACACATATATATTAATGAGTTGTGGGTTTATTTTCCGTTGGTCAGCCTGACTAGTTTTTTCCTCCCTTTGCTCTTTCTTCATAAGCAAGCTTACCACAGATTGACTAGGTTGTAGGGAATTATTCAGGCAAGGAAGTATTCTGAAAAATGCTGTAAAGATGGGTTGCGTATGGAAGATCTTTTATAAAAGTAGAGCTTTTGGAAAGTAGCAGGCACACTGTCACCTACACCTGCTAGGTGGGTATTAAGGAAACGGAGACTCCAAATAACAAACAACAAATAATTAAACACTCCATCTTCCTCTGGTGATCTTTACTCTTCAGCACACATGGGAAACATTAGCAGTTCTAAGATGTTCATGAACTACCCAGTTCTGTCAGATCACACCATACGATGGAAAATGCCATTTGGAAAAGACGCAGGCTAGTTTGGTAAGCATGTGGATGGGGGAAACTACCATTCCCGTGAAGCAATGTGGCAGAATAGGATAAATATAATTGAAATAAAACACATCTATTACATGAATCAAAATATTTCAATTTGGTTCAAAATTATGTAAAATCACTTCTCTGTTTAAATTTTCACCAGGAAAGCCATTAAGCACCACTGAAAATTGGAACCCTGATGATCTGAACTTGTTGATTACTAATAAAACAGATAGAGAAATAAAATCAACACCAACTTTCCCTTTTACTGCAATAAAGTCTCTGAGGGTAGGAAAGTATTTTATGCTTATTCATACTGGGTTTTTCTATGTAAACAAAAGAATGAATATCTGTATAGTTTAGATGTGCTTTAGATGCTTTAAATCGTGGTGTCCCCACCTTATGTCGTGAAGATATTACAATGGATGGAGAAAATATTAATTCTTAGCATATCCTCAGAAATAGCTGATGTTTGCCATTTAATTAAGTATCACATGGACTAATACCTGTTTATATAATTTAAAAGTCCTAACATATCTAATATTTCCATTGCATAAAAATGTGACTGCATGCTGTTTCTAACAGCACTAGGTTTTCCGTCGTTATGCAGCAGTCGTTACACCGTGTAGTCTTTCCACTTCTCTTGCATGTGTGAGTTGGTCCCCTGTTTTCCAGAGAAACCCTTGAAACAAGGTCCAAGAAAACAAAACCCTCTCATTCACAAAGATGCAAATGGAGAAGCTCAATTGCTTGTCCACGACAAATCAGCTGTGTTCTCGGACCATACGCATCCTGGAATCTACGGCTATTGATCAGCTTCCTCTCCACGTGAAAGGCAGACAGGCTTTTTCAGTATATACCTCCCCGTAATTGCATATTGATAGACAACACTTCGTGAGGACAGCTGCACAAATCCACCAATAGACTAAAAAGAATCCAGCTGGCACTGCATGCGTGGTACCTGACTTTAACGGGAAAAATGGGAGCAAGCTTGAATTCTTGATGCTGTGCTCTGCTTTCCGACCTGCAGATATCGGAGTGGAGTAGAGGAGCTGTGCTATAACCAGAACTCTCTCAGGAAAAAGGACGGGTCTGGCTGAAGGCAGGATTCCTGTCGCACACTCCTGGCCCACACAGCTCCGTCTCCCTCCGGGGCCTCGCTCTGCCGAGAGCTTCTGCTCAGCCTGCCCACGGCTCCCCCCGCCCCGAAACGTGCCTCCTCTCACTCTGGGCTGGGGATAACAAAACTCTGGGGTCTCCAGCCCCCTCCGAATGTAACACCACACAGGCAAGAGGGGGAGAGTCGTTCTTGTGCTCCTACAAAACACTGGCTGGAGGGATGGCTCTACGTGACTGTCACCCTTTAACAGGAAAATGGCCTGGCCAGGCTGGAGGTACAATGGGAAGAAGCAGAGCCTGATGTTCCCATCTGTGTTTGGAGTAGGTGCAGTCCCAGGCATCATAAATTGTGATTCTTCCAAAACATCTTCCTTCTCAAGAACAATTAGTTATCAAATTATTTTGGTTTCTTGCGTGTTTTTGTCAAGAGGAGATGCTCTTGAGTTCTGGAAAGTCTGGACAACAGCAAGGCTTAAATGATTTATCCCCTTGCAGCAGCCACATGGACCTCGTTTCTCTAGTCCACTTTCATCCTCCCGTAGTTGTAACTTCCATAGTTGCACTGTACAGGGTCCTGCCAGCAAAGCTTCGGAGAGATGTAGTGCCCCTGTATCTGAAGCCAAATAGCTGAGGTCAGCAAGCAGGACATCAACCCTGGGCACTAGCACAACGGTGAATTCCCTGATCAAGTTACACAACCTACCCTCCTCCCGCTGCACCCCTACCAATACTGTAATTTTTGTTATCATTTTCTACGTGCTCTGAGAGGCATCGGAGTTGTGACATTTCTTAAAAGTAAAAGAAAGTGAAGGAAAATTTCACCTTGCTCCGTTCAAGCCTCAGGAATGCAGAACGTTGTCTACAACGTTGTTTGTGGTTTTAACAGTTTCTGCAGGTCTCGAAGCAAGGACTAAAAGCAGAGTTTGAGTGACAATAGAAATACGAGGTACGACAGCTGCTGGTTACAGGAACAGAGACAAATATTCATTATGCAATATTTATGATACAACCTGTGCAAGGCGGGAGGTGGCAGG
Organism: Cariama cristata; assembly: GCF_000690535.1. Taxonomy (NCBI): domain Eukaryota; kingdom Metazoa; phylum Chordata; class Aves; order Cariamiformes; family Cariamidae; genus Cariama; species Cariama cristata. The sequence goes on along the minus strand of NW_009620463.1, from coordinate 38,176 downwards.
CTGTGTCTGACAGCCCAGCTCTCCGCAGAGCAGCTGGCCGCCACCCTTGCCAGCGGCCCCGTCCTCACCCGGTCCTCCGTCCCTCCAGAGCTGAGGTGGCCAGTCATCCCAAGCTGGGTGATGGCTTTTTAACGTGGACACCTGTCCACGAGGGACCAGGGTAAGTTTGCAAAACCCCTTATCACTTGTGACGGGGAGCCAGATTTTTAACCCAGATCTGGGGAAGAAGAAGAGGCTGTGTTAACCCTTACACTACCTAGCCCATCATCAGTTCTAAAGAATACCCCTGCAGCTATAGGTTTTGATTTTTTATTGACGCAATAATTTGTAAGTGCTGTTACAGACTACTGGGTAATAAAACAATGATGGATTTTTAGAAAGTGCTTAGTACAGTGTTTACTTTCAGTCCTCTGACATCTAAATGGCATCCCTTTAAAAATGTGTTATAATTGCAGACAAATGAAAATGAGTATTATTTATAAAACAGTCCAAAATGAATGGCCTTAGACATCAAGTATCGTATGATCACATATCCAGCCAGTTTCCTAAATGTATAGAGTACACTCTCAATGGAGTTTAAATACATATTTATCTTAAATGAAGTTATATGGATTACCTGAAGTGAGAATAGTGGGGGAAAAACCACTTTAAAATCCTCTTTTTTGCAAAAAAAAATCCAAAATGAATGGCCTTAGACATCAAGTAACGTATGATCACATGTCCAGCCAGTTTCCTAAATGTATAGTGTACACTCTCAATGGAGTTTAAATCCGTATTTATCTTAAATGAAGTCATATGGATTATCTGAAGTGAGAATAGTGGGGGGAAAAACCACTTTAAAATCCTCTTTCACAACAAATTTTTTTTTAATGTTAATTAAGGATCATTAATCTTCAAACACAAAAAGTGGGAACGAG
>NW_009620463.1:22300-37228 GCF_000690535.1 Cariama cristata | reverse complement strand
TAAAACAGCCACCCGTGCTGAATCAGAGCAAGGACCCACTACCCTGCCATCCTGTACCTGACACAGTATTCAATAGCAGGAGGGCAAACGGCTAGATATGAGAGTCATAGTCCCTGAAAACAGCCCTAATTTTATTATTAAAATGTTGATAGACTTTAAACTGCAACAATGCTGATAATAAAAAGCAAGATCGTATCTTTGTCTTCTGTAGGCAATTAATCTGTCCGTTATAACAGGATGCACATATAAAACAGGACCAGTAATCAGCTTCATTAGCACTAGGAGACAAGAAAAAATAGCCTTCTGATAGAAGTTCAGCAATGCACTTTTTAACAAAAGCATGTGCATTTAGCTGAGAACTTAAAAGATGGAAATTTATTGTTATGACAAAAAGCAGCTAGGTGAGCTCAGGCAGTTGAATGCTTTGTCCCTAACTTACTACCTTTCCTTTTCTCCAGGTTTCAGGAAAATCAGAGATAGTTATGACTAAAGTTTGGTGAGAGTTGCTTTGGGTTTTTTTTAATGCATTAGATTTTGGATAATAAGTATACTAAAGCTTATTTTACATAAATTATTCTCCTAAGATACTTTGTGGTGTGAGATGATAAAGTTCAAGTCTTAAATAAAGAGAGAATTTAAGAGGCATGAAGGAGCAGGGTAAAATAATAAAAGGCAAAGGGAAAAAGGCAAAGTTGTTTCTACTCTAGGTGGTCATTTGAAGACGAAGTGAGGATTCTTTTCAAGGCTGTGATGGCAGGCAGCGTTTCCTTGGTGTCCAAGGCAGCTGATAGGATGACATTGGATGTCTGGTCCTGTAATTTTCTATTTCCTCTGAGTCAGTCTCTAAAACTAATACTCGCACTAATCACTGATGAGTGCAAGAGAAAAGCTAACTCAATGGGAACAGTAGTAACTTTTAAATGGCCGGCTGAATTGTACCCCCTTATACTACAATAAGGGATTCTTCTAAAAGCTATTTCCGTTTTAAACATCCAGGCCATTACTCTTTGGAAGGAGTAGCTGAGAAGCAGAAAAAGATTATTACTGTTGAGATTAGGACATGACCTCTTCAAGGGTGTGTATATGGGAATCTGGACGAGGGTAATGAGAAGATATTCTCTTAGAGGTGGGCTGCTGGCACCTACCCAGTGACACTGCAGTAGCCAAAAAGCAGATTCCAGAAAAAGGCTGAGCTGAAAGAGGAGGATATTGCTTTTTCTCCTCAAAACAAAAGCCCACAACACTCCTGTTGCCCCATGTTTCCACAGTCACCCTTTCTCATCCCATCCTCTCCTCTCCATCCTGAGAGATCTCCTGCAATTGCCAGCACCCTCCTGTCTGGAGACAACTCCAGGACTAGACCTCCAGCACCCAGATCGGGCAAGAGCCAGCCTGAACCCTGCCAACGTGGAGATACATCTTACACCTCTCTCTTCACACATAAATGTACAAAGGCTGGAATCCGCCAGGCCTGTAACATTAGAGATCATCAAATATTATGAAATTACTTTGTCTGAGGAGTGCTTAGGGAGCAAAAAACTCCAATAACATAAAGCAAAACACTGCAAAAGAGATGTGGGCGAACTGGCTGACAGCAGCTACTTGCCTTCATCCATGAGATAGATTCTTCTGCCCTAGGTTTAAGAGTGGCATCACAAATAAGCACTAGTTAAGAGAAGCAGCTTGGCATCCTGAATAAAATGAATCATTCCTAATACGATTAGCACATGTTACATATTAGAATGAAACTGAAATGTACGTTTGAAAAGAGCATTTGTTGAAAAGGCAGAAGAAAAAGGTTGACATGACATTTTCTGCATAATTGAAGTCTTTGAAGGAAAAAAAAATCTGCTTTGTATGTTCATTTTAGAGATATTTCTATTAAAAAGCTATTAGTTACTCAAATGTCACTTTTATGAATAAAAGCTTATCTTGGTAACATGGGAGATATTGCAGGTGAGCTGTTGTTTGTTTAAAGAGCGGCAAACCCCCAGATTTTCACTAAGACAGACAAAAAATGCAGAGCTACTAACTCATCCTTTCACTAAGTGGGAACATGAAAAGCTCCAATAGATTATTTAAAAGTACGAAGTCAAATTGTTAAATTGTTTAGACAGGAACAAATACATAACTCCCGTAGAATTTTTACAGTTTTATTTATGAACTGACCATAAATGAATGATTCATAGACTGGACACACTGGGTTCAGTAGAATTAAGTTTCTGTAGTTTAGACAGAAAAGCAGAGCTTTCCAGGAGACAGGATTTCTGATAAAAAGACTTGCCATTCTGTTGTCATGGATGTTTTTTCAGTCCGTTAGTTTATTTAATTTGAATAGACTAGCATCTCAGAGCTGTTAGCCCAGGGCAGTCCCAAGAGCAAGGCTGGCCTGTTACGCCAACGTGCTGGGATCTCTCCCAGGACTCACAGGCTCTGAATTCAAGTGCTGTAGGAAGAGGCTCGGAAGCCCTGTTAGACCTTGGCCCACCTGTGTTCTGAGAGTTTTAAAACTCTCTGTTCAGGAGAGTAACTTAGTTGGGGCTGGGGATCCCAAGGCTTTACTGCTAGAAAGCTTCACATCAATGACCTTGGAAATTCTTCTATGTCTTTCTGCCTGGAAACATGGACCTTGGAAGTCCAACTCAAGCTTCTTGAAGCTGTAGCTTCTAGGCTGCCTCCCTGTTGACCATCTCAAGACCAAGGATGCAGCAAGATCCCTGGCATACCGGCAATGTTGCACAGTGAGGCTGCTTCTGAGATGACAATTGTCGCCCCCAGGAAATTCAGACTTCCAGCTTTGCTGATCAGGTGTGAAAGACCCTACATGACTGTCAGTATTCAAGATCAGGGCATTGTAAGCTTGGGGATCTCCGCTGGCTTGCCACAAATCTAAGATGTTCCATTTGCCAAAACGCTGTGAAGCCCATTTGTTCTGGGTGACCTTGACATTTAGGTGGAGTTCCAGCTCTGCTACATGTGTTCTGTATGACACTGGGATACTTACTGACACTTTCTAGTCTAATTTACCTGCCATCAGGGCTCAGAGAAATCTGTCCTCCCACCCTCTGTTTTGTTTAATTAAACTGCAAGGGCAGCAAGTCAATGAGATTCCACAATTGAGACTCCCCAGCATCAGCTGAATGAATGAGTAGGCCTGGGTACATTACATAGTAAACCAAAATGCAGATAGAATAGCTAAAGTCCTGAAAGCAATATAGCTGTGAAATGCTATATTGGATCACCCGTACTGCTGCTTTACCAGCGCTCACTCATTCTGAACCACATTGGTGATGTAACTGTAGGATGTGTTGCGTACTGTAGATCTATCATTAGTGTTTCTTCTGTACAAACCAGATTAAAATTGCAATGAATCCTCCTTCTGGTGGAGGCCAGTAAATGTCGCTGTGACAACAAGCATTGCTAGTTATATTTGTGGTTGTTCATTTCTTCATTCACTGTTTCTTCATCTCTTCCTCAAAGAGGTTACTTGTTTTGGCAGGCTACACAAAGAAGTGTGAAGAGAGGGGAAGATTTATTAATGCATTTACCTAAAAGGGTGTCAAGTTTAATTCAGTATAATCTGTAGGGCAATATTACTTTCAACTTATTAGGAAAAGAATAAATAAAGCTTGAATGGCTAGACACTGGAAAGGGCTCTAAACAAATTGCTAGTGAAACCTTAGCAAAAAGCACCCTTGTTATCATTCCGGTCTAGGCTATACTTCTGCAATGAGGAAACTGCTTAACACCCTGTAAGCTACGAGATGACTCATATGCTTCAAATTAAGCATTTACATAAGTGTTTATAGGCTGGGGGTGTTGGATCATAAGCTTCATGGGGGAAGAGAATAATTTCTCCCATGCTCATCACACACTGAAAACTTTTCCAGAAATCTTCCTGCTTCTAGCAGGACTATCCTTGCAAAGGCTGTTATAACATCCCAGATATCTTTCTACCTCCTTTTCTTTTCACTATTGACTTGTAGCAAGTATAGCGTTTTCTGGACACTTTTGCTCTAGAAAGAAAGGCACAGGTAAATTGAGAAAAGGTAAAGTAGTAAAGATAAAAATCAGGGAAAACCTTTTGTAATTTAATTCATTGTATTAGAGAAGGAATTACAAGTGGAAGAGAAACGTGCACTGGTAATTACTTTGCTAATCTTATATACGTACTCCATGTCTTTAACCTACAATCAAGGTACAATCTCCCTGCATATGATCTAGAAATATATGTACGTTCTTGCATGGACACTCCAGGTACTATTATTTCAACAGATTCCATGTTTCTTCAGTCAGCGTCTTTTAAAATACACACTCAAAGCAAAATTACTGTTGTGAGTGGTACTATAACAGGGATGAGTTTGGACGCTAACAATATAGTCTGATGAGTTTTTACTGGTTAGAGATGATATTTGCTAGAAGGTGCAGATGTGAAGAAACTGAAACATTTATCAGAAAGTTAGAACAAACACTTGTCCTGTCCATCTCTAATTAAAATAATTCTCACTTCCATGTGTGTGCCCCATATATTGATTCACTTTTTTCCTATTTCTGCAATCCAGTGGGAAAACTTGGGACTCCAAGTTACATAAACTTTGACCTGTTTCCTTTCCCAAAATTATTTGTTTCACCTCTACTTTTATGGATAGCATTTTATATTTCTATACTGTCTTCCTATTGACCATCTAAGGTATTCTACAGTGATGTTAAATAGCACAACAACTTTTCCAATACAAATGGCTGGCTTTATGTTTTCTGCCCAGTAGAACATAATTAATACAATTTTATGATTGCTAGCATGATGAGAAACCAATTTCTGATGTACTGCCCAGGCTGACAGCAAAACTCCCGTCCTAGTCTGGGATTTCACCCACTGTCTTCACAGCACCACAGCATTTTGCGCAGTAATATGCCATCTGTTGATGGCTGGCAAAAAAACCCTCATCATTAGCACTGCCCAGCTCAACAGCTGTACTAGTGTAATGAAATATAAAACCATTTAAGGCTCTCATTGCTGTGAGATAAATGTGTGAGGACAGTCCATACTACTCCTTCCATGCAAAAGTGTATCATCTCAGAGTCTTTTGTTGTGGGTGAGCAGTAGGCAAATGGAATTTGGGTGTTTATGTGGACTGAAAAGAAGGGATTTAGTCAATCTTTCATGCATGGGTCACTGAACGATCTTCACTGCTCACAACACTTACTGACGTGCTTTTGCATTTCTGGCTCATGTTATCAAGGAGAGCCCTGTCGAATGCTGCCTGCCTTCCACCCCCACGTGCGTTTGCGATGACCACACAAAAAAGGAGTGTGGTGAACTGGGAAGAGGAGTATTGGAGTAGCTCCTCTGAGAGCTGAGATGAAAGATTAAATCTTAGTCAGCTGGAGAAAGTGACTAATTGTGAGGAAAGAAAACCAAAATCAACCCATATTTTGCAAGAAAGGATTTTATTTCTGGTGTTAGGCAATGAACACCTACTGTTAATACAAAAGGGAGTCACGGAAACACGGTGGCTGCAGCAGAGACCTTTCAGACCACTGAGTCCATGTCCTTACCACAGTTTTCATACCGCTAACCAACTTAGTAGATATTAAACTAATGTTTTACTGGAGTTTAGCCAAAAGACCAGCAAGAAAGTTGCATAATTATGTGACAGATTTGGACAGAAGCCAAGACAAATGCTTTTGTATTAAATACTATATAATTAGTTTTGATACACTATAAAACTTTAAAATTCTCTGGAATGTATCCCCTTTATTGGTAGATTGAAATATATTCTCTTTGGGAGAATACTGGAGGGAATATTTGCCCTCATGAAGTAAATACTTATTCTCATTCTCTTCTCCGTTGCCTGATAACACAGTTGTGGTAATGGTTCCTTTGCCAGCTTTGCCAGTCATCTCCATGGTGTATCTTCTTGGTGTGGGTATGGGTAATAATTCACTTTAAATATTAATTCTTTCTTCCACTTCTTCTGAATTTGCAGCGAACATAAGGTTTCTACACATTAAAGATGTGGTAAGAAAATCCTTCATTTTTTAAATGCATAAAAAGGAGGACTATCCAGAGACTGTAACATCATGGGAATTGACCTATTTAATAATGCTTCCTAACTAATTCTTATCCTCCTAAGAAAGGCATCTTAAGTGAATTAAAAGGTTCATGTATATAAACTGCCTGGAACTATTCAAGGATGATGATAAAAATAAGAGGAAATTTGTAATTCTCTTGGTAGAGCGCAAAACTTCTTTACAGCTGGAAGAGACTGGAGTAGGTAGAAGGAAGAAATACCTACGAGTCACATCGGGTAAGACCACAGGCTCATTTGCAAACAGAGACAGGCAAGGTCTGTCCAGACACTAAGCAGGGTGCAGTAGCTCTCATTCAGAACTGTGACAGTTCCAGTTCCTCAGGAGACCGCAAAGAACAAAATTCTCAGTAAAAGACCATGTTGGTTGTGACTACGCCTCCTTCCTCAGATGTACACAAAGTTTTTATACAATTCACTTGCCTTGACCAAGGCAATGTTTTTTCAGTGAATATCTAATTTTAGAAAACAAAGGAAGAAAGATGCAAAATTATTTGTGAATTCAGATGGGTTTTGGCTGATAGACTAGAGAAAGGTGGAAAATATCAATAGAGTTCTTCTGACATTTTCAAATAAACTTTGTCAATATTTCTTATTCTAATTTATTTTGTTTTGAGAAATGTCCTACCCTGACAAAGGAAATCTTTTTCAAAGAGGATTAAAAAACTTATTGTTTTGTGCTGAATGAAAGAGTTGGCTATTCCAAAATGAAATACTGCATGGCATCACTGTTGCATCAAATATTCCTGGAAAAAATTATTTAATTTCAACCCTAAAATCGCAGTCATAGTTCTTATCCAAGTATTGACTCCTGGCAGATTCAAATCACAAGGACTGAGCTGTGGTCATTTTAGCCAAAAGAAGTTTATCTGTTGATATCTATAACACAAAAAAACATGAGAAAGAAGCTTTTTGGTGCTATATCAAATTGAAATAGACTATGAATCTTGGAACGAAGAACATTTTCTATACAGGTTACAATGCATTCAACATCTCAAGTTGAGGTCATTTTGACCTTTGTTTTAGCACTTCTAATATAAAGCCAGGAGAATTACTTGTGAGTGTGTACTGAATAGACAAAGGGTGTTAAAGTTTCCTAAACCATTGAGATAATAGTTTGCATTTGGAGTTTGACTTGCATTTCAAATAAAAATTTCTTTTCTGCCCTATTCCATGCACCTCTGTAATTCAGATTTAACCATCCCAAACAGGGCATTAACTGGCATGAATGACTACCACTCGCCATGTGGATCATTCGCTCTGTTTATGCCATATGTACCCACAATGTACGAGCGAGACAGAATGACATTTTTGGATTCATATTACAGAAGCTGGGTTGAAGAATTGCCCCAGGCACTTGGAGGGCAGTGCTGGGATTCCTGCCCTGTGATTCATCGGAAAAGTCTCCACCACAAAGTAAGGTTACAAAGAAGTTATCAGTGTAACTAACCACGCACATATCAAAACTCTCACATAATGACATAAACAAAGAGATAATTTACTCAACCAAATGTGCAGCTGATTTTTCCCGACTCTGAGGTGCTGTGAGGATAACCCAGTGATCTGGTGAAAACGGCAAACAGCCATCATTAAACACAGACGTAGGACACAACCTTTCACACTGATCAAACCTAAGTACTCTGGAGATGAACTCTTGTTTGATATCTGATCAAGGTTTTGATTCAGCAGCGTGGTAAAGAACATGCTTTACTTTTAAAATCTCCGCGTCATTTCTGCTGCACTCACACAAATGAAACCAATTATGCAAAACTCACAGTTTATAAAGGAAAGTACATCATTAAGAGCTAAATTGAAATGGTATCAAACTATCTAAGGGGAAGAGATCATTTCCATCCACATGTCTCAGTACTGGTGTAATAAATGTTGTAACAACACTACATAATTATTAAAAATAGATTTCACATTTTTATCCTTGCTTATAAGAGTCCTTATCACAGATGTTAAATTCATTCCACAAAATGTTAGAGATAAATTATAGAAAGAGATTAAAAACGTACCCAGATGTATGTGTTTGCTTAAATTTAAGTACCTGGCTACCCCTACTGAATTATTCAGATTCTTTAGGTTGAACAAAGTTTTGTTCTGTTGGACAAGTGTCTCACAGCACTGAATCTTCCCAGTAGAGTTTTTTTTTTATATTTAAAATTTCAAATTCAATTGTTCTTAACTTCTGGAAAAATCCTTTCATCCATTTCTAAAACCTTCCAAGAGTAGTCTCAGTCTCACTTATGGCCATTACCATTGCCTAATTAAGAATAAATGAACTTTATAGATTAAGACAAGAAAAGTTAAGCCAATAGAAAGTTATACTTTGCAAAAATAATTATAGGCTATTTCCAGTACCATGAGAAGAAAATTATATTTTTGAATTATACTGAAAAGTTTTTATTCATGAGCATTTCAACATTTTTCAATGTTGTTTGAATTCATATAGTGAGAACATAGCCATGGAAAACAAATTTTAAGCATAATTTACCATGTTAGATATACCATATATCTGAGTATAACAAAGTAGCACAATCTTTCAAAAAAGGATGAATGTTAAATATTTGGTAAAAGTTACTTTTTTAATGATGCTCAGATTAACTAAAAGTGTTTCAGATAATCAAAATATAGAGGATGAAGTACATAATCTAGGGTAGACTACACTGCTCTTTCGTTAAGGATATTTAAGTAGTGCACGTCAAGAAAATACAGAGAAATACAGAGTTTTATGTTCTAAGGACTGACTTATTTAATACAGATTTTCATAATAACAGGAGATTGTTCTTGCTAATCACAAAGTCCCTCCAAATCTATAGTCTAATAATGTTCCTTTTTCTTGAATGGAGAATAATTACCAACAAAAACATTCATCATGTAACGCAATAAGACTTCTATTTTAAAGATCCCAAAGACAGGAACTTAAAAATATTGGGCTCAGCTGTGCCCATATGCTACCCCTTGGTTTCAAATGGAAACTGTAGGTGAAAAGAGAAAGACACAGTCTGCTCACTACAAGTTACTCTGAAATTTTTAATTTGTACAGTTCTGGCTTTCAGTGACTACAGGCTAAATCTTCAAGTTATTAGTATGTCTGTATTTGATGTGTCCTTTATTAAAGTGTGAATCATTTCAAATGACTGACAAAAATGTTATAAAAAGCCATTTAATCCTCCTCTATCTCTCCATTGCATCCTCAAAGGTGAGTCTATTAAAATACTATTCACATATGACACCACTCCTGAAAACAGACAACATCAGGCTTGAGGGCTACTGTCATTAATAAAATTCAGAGCAGAAGGTGATATGTATCCTACAAAAAGGGGTTTTCAGGCAAATAGCATTGCTTTTAAGTTACTACCTTTGAATTTGCTCTGTTAAAAAAAGCAATAGTTGATTTCTTCATGGCCATGACCTGGCTACAACGTTGGTTGTAGATTGTTATAACAGGAAGGTTGAAATAATAGATTGATATACTACGGTAGATACTACCACGATTTTCCTGGGACCACACACTTGCAGAAATGGTTCTGTTGCTAATGCATGCAATAATTTCATCTGAACCCCAGGTACGGTTTAAGCAGGCACACACTCACTGGTCCCTGCTATGTGGGCATTGCAGCTTTTGACTCCTTGCCTGTTGTTTCTGAGGGACTTTGTAAAAGAGTTTCCCAGGAAAGACAGACAGCAGGCAGCAGCCCAGAGACAGAGACAAGAAAAACAGGACTGCGCATCTTTCAGTGGGCTCTAGAGTATGAAATGACAGCGACTAACTAATGTGGCCAGATATTGTGTAGTTCATGGAAAGAAATAAAAAAGAAATGTAGTAGTATAGAAAAGAATTTTATTCAAAATGAATTCTGCATGATCACAGCTTCAACAGTTTTCATTAAAAGCCATGCTACTTACCCCCGCCCCCGGACTTATAAACCATGGACTTGGAGCAGAGCAACTCTTGTCCATAGATGTCTATGCAATCACAGTCAACTAAAGAGAGACTCCATAATAATTTGAAATCAAGTTACATTACAAGAGCCATTGGACATCATTGTCTCCTCATTTGTCACTATATGAAGGGACCTAAAATTCTGCCTTAACAGGTACTCTGCTCCAATTATTGAACATAAACTGCAAATTCTTTGCTAGTCCTAGACTCCCTTTGACATATGATTTAGGAAGAACAGTGATCTCTAATACCCTGGGATCTGATCTCTTTGAATTAAAATGCTGTAAACATACTGCTCATAAAAATGAAAAAAGAAGAGTCTGCAGAGGATAGATGATGAGAAGAGTAAAAGGGGAAATTACATTAAAAAGGTCAAAAGGAAATAGCTTAACACCTTCCAAGATTTGGATGTTTAGACATTTCTAAAAATGGGGGTCAGAAGTGGAAGTACCACTTGCTTTCTGCACCCACCCAAGGGAAAAGAAAGCGTAACTGTGTCCTTTGACTGACGGCAATTGCTTGCATGTGACGGAAGGACAGCAATCATGAACAGATCCAGCTCTTGCTCTTTCTCATGCCATGAATGTAGAATATGCCTAAATCTCGTTATTTTTTTCCAAGGCATTTGTGATATCTGCCCTTTCCTAACATCCCTAACCTCTGAGGATCCACAACATCTCATCTAATCTCTACAACAGCCTGCTCTCGAGCAGTCCCGTAAAATGTTCTTACCCGTTGCCATAAAACCTGACTACTAAGATCAGCTTCTCTGAAAGCAACTTTGACTATCAAAATCCTTTGTGTCCTCACCCGCAAGGCCATTCAAAACCACTTTTATCCTCTCCTTATTCAATCTTCTTATTCTTTTCTGTTATCTAACAGTTTGCCACTTCTAAATTACTCCAAATAATGAAGTCCAGCACAATCTTTTAATAAGGTAGACCTTTTGCTGGAAAAAAGAAATAGATGTTTTGTTTAAAAGAGGAAACAAAATTTTAAAAGGATCAAATCAAAAACTATCTTGAAAAGTTCTGATTGATCTGATTCATCTTGAGGTTTCAGTTCTTAAAACTTTTAGTGATTTTGATTTTTTTATTCCAATTGAATAATTTGGGCAAAAAAAATCATTGTAGGACATGAAAACTGCCGCTTAGCCAGTGATGGCTTCTGGTATAGATACTTGGTTTTAGGTGGTTATGTACACTGCCACTTGACAGAAAGTGCTTTTACGACTTCCTTTTCATCTTAATCCTTTATATTAACCAAGTTAGGAGAAGTTACACTGGCAGAAGAGAAATGATTGATGTATTACCATGGTTTCAACAGATTCAGGATAAAAGTACAAATATCTAGTTCATAACTTTAACTCCCTCCCTCCTGCCTCATGTTGCTGGTCTAAGGATTTGTAGTATCAAGTAACTTGCATTTCTGGTTAGAAACTTTCTCGGACAGAGTTTAGCTATGAAAAATAAAGTTTTAAAAGGTTCAAGTTTTCACTAAGGGAAGACTCCAGTAGAAACTTAAAAGAAAAAACAAATTAGAAGCATTATTTTTTCATTGCCTACTACTGGGCTTTAACCTTCATTAGCAAACGGATGAATGGATACAATGTTCATCTATTCATTTATCTATCCAGGAGAAGTATTTCAGGACATTTTTATTACCTTTGGAATTTGGGATGTTTACAATGGCTATTTTAAAACTAAACTAATCCTTTCTGCGAAGATGCGCCCGAGGAGATGTGCGGAGGGCAGAGCTGGCACCGTGGAGGCAGGGGAGCAGAGGGAAGGGCAACGGATTGCCCAGAGCAGAGAGGCGAAAGAGGTGGGGTATTTAGGGCAGTGCACAGAAAGTCACCAAAACGAATCATTCAGCTCCATCTTGGGTTATCAGTAACCTGTTGCTCAGCTATTGATACCACCAGAGAAAACAGATACCTGATCTTTGCTAGCTAGGGGAGGATTTGCAGTCATTAGATCACCATCTCGCTGCTTGCAGAACTCCGGTACCACCAACGCTTTTTTCAGAGAGGAGGTAGTAACTTAGGAATTAGGCTAACATGACTATGTTGGAAATAACCCATGGAAAACTGGCAAAACCTGATAACTTTGCTGAGTGTAAAATGCCATTTTTCTCAGACTGTGGTGTTGTAAGGCTGCAGGTTCATTGTGCTTTCCAGTCTCTAGGTCATGTAGGGCACTTTGAAAATAAAAATACATTTTTTATCTTGATTCCCAGTCCTCCAAACTCACAGTGGGATCCACTACACCATTTTCACATGCTTACTGTTCAAAGTAGAACAATGTTTTAAAGGTTATCTTATGAACTGAAAATTTGACATATTAGGAAAACTTCAGCATAAGTCCCCAGCTGGATGGTGTTTATCTCTGTCACACCAAGTATTTGATGTCTCAGTATTCAGCTTCATGCCAGCATCCCTTCACCCACCGTGGCCCGCTTAAATGAAAATTAATATTTGAATTACTTAGCTGTATTGGTACTTGGGCAGGAGTAAATGACATTTTCATTTTTTCCTTCAAAAGGTACCGGTATTGGCTCAGTATGGAGTTAATCTTACTCAAGTTTATCATACGCAAGATAAAATTTGAATCATTTAGACCAGTAGTTTTAAAACTGTACTGTTTCAGTTATTCTGAAATAATTTTTTTTCTTCATAACAAAACTCACTCAAGGGATATTAATATTGCCAATTTTTTGAACATCCACTTGCAGTTTGAGTAAGATGCAAATAGCTACACCCTGAGAAATGAAGAAAACTAGGCTGTCTTTATATTTTACAGCACAAGGTTGAAATTAAACGTGCCATTTTTCACCAAAATATTGTTTCCTATTACTGAAGAGAAGTGATGGGCCTGAGGGCCTCATGCATTACAAATCTCATGTGCTTTAAATTGCTAGTAAATCACTTGCGGTTTTGCCTTTAGTAGTTTCTGCCGAGCTCAGCATTTATGGCTTACAGCTGAATACAGCCACCTAAATCATCCATCACATTTTTATAACCTACTGTAGCTTTCCATTTCATACACCAAGGAGCTGGCACATCTTCAGAATGGGAATGGGTGAACACACTCTCTACACACTGAATAGTACTATACGTGCCGTTTGATGAGGTGCTTTTAACAGCAGGGGGGAAAAAACCCTGAAGTTTCAGCCATCAGCAGCTGCGGGCGTTTGTGCTCACCCGCAGGGACAGGGACCCAGTGCCCGACTCTCCATCACAGACCCCTCCTCACGGGGTCAAGCTCACACTTCTAGTGCTTCCTGGCATCACGTTCCTTACCCGTACGGGAACGTTTCTCTCCCTCAGTGACCCCACACAAGAAACAAGATGAAACTACACCCAGCCACGCCAGAGACACCAATGACCAAGGAACACCGAGCGAACACGCTTGGACCTGGTTTGCATGATAGGCCAAGATTTCGCCTTGTTTTAACTTCAGATTCCCTTGGAAGGATTGAAATATGAGCCAAAGCCTCTCACTGGTTGTGAAGTTTCTTGTAGCTGGAGGTAGGAAAATGTCTGTTGTTAGCGTTTAAGTCTCTGAGGAGGCAATACCTTTGAGAGCAATGACCAAATATACAGAGAGATAAAATTCAGTTCTCTGCAAGAGGCTGGCAGCTCTTTATTCATCCGTGAGTACCGTCCAAATCATGACTTACATGGGAGTTGAGAGGTTGAGAGCTCTGGCTTTCTGGAGCCTGATAGAGTGGTAAATAGCAAAAATTCAAACATTTCAGTGGAACCAATGTTTTAGCAGGTCCAAATTTGATGCCACTATGTAGTACTCGTAGATCCAATTTAGCTTAATCACTTCCTGTTGAAGTGGTGCCATATATATAGTTCCTTGGGATGCAGGCATATGAACTCAGCCACATCTACATTGTGGGATGATTCCAAAAGGGTCTGATCCAAATTCCTAAGGAGATTTTTTTTCTCCTCAAATTGCATATTATCCTTGCACAACAGCAGTTGAGTTCAAAACTCTGAGGTTACACCTTATTACCTCAACTCTGAATTTTTCAGTGAACAAATCAGGCTGCACAATTTTCCAGAAAATTTTGCTACAAACTTTGTTTTAAAGCCTCATCTATCACACTCTTTATGAGCTGTCTTTTCATACTGTGTTGAACTGCCTTTTTTGGCCTGGAATGGGAAACTAAACACACAACGTAATGGATATTTCCACACCTCTATTTTAAAGTAGTATTTTAGACTATTACAAGCACATTGCCTGGACAGCAGAACCATGTTCTCTTTGCTCAGATTTGGCAAAAAATTCCAACAGGAATTACAGAGTCTTTGTACCCAAAGGGGTATTTATAGTCAAACCAAAGGCTCCATCCATTTACCCAACAACTGTAAAGTCACTTAGACACATTCTTAAAGAGAACAAGGGGCTTATTTCCCTGCAAAATGATTAGTCTGTCCTTTAGATGCTACAGGGATAGATACTTACTGGAAAGGGATAAATAGTTTTACTGTAGATACACTACAAGTAGAACTTGTAATTTTCATCAATGATAACTAATAATCACTAGTAATCATTAGTCAGTTACTAATCAGTATCAACTAATCACTATTTAGGAATTAATCATATTCACCTATTTATTAATTATATATTATTTGATCAATATTAACCAACTAATATTTTATAATAAATTATTATTAACTACCTAAAAGCAATAAACTCTTCCTTTGTAAAGGGGCACTTTTCCTATTTTACAAAACTTCTTTCATATTTTCTTCCCCATACTTTTAAGGGGGGAACCCCTGCTCCCAGTGATATGTCCCCTGATCCTTTGGGTGCACAGTTGGTGTTTGGGTCAGTATCAGCCTGGCAAAAAAGCTCTATATCCTTAATTTGTCCT
>NW_009620463.1:0-22270 GCF_000690535.1 Cariama cristata | reverse complement strand
GATGCATTAAAAACAAAAAAGTAAAACAAAAAAAGTAAAACAAAAAAAAAGCGCCAGTCACTGAATTGGTACTTCAGTATTTGAATATAGCTTTTGGCATACTCCAAATAACTGAGCGTCACTTGAAGAAATTCCAAGCCATCTTCAATTAAAGCCCTTCAGAATTCTTTCTTTTTCGATGTTCTGATACACACCTTTAGCTTTCTTAATTCTGGGTATCAAAGAAATATCTACAGTGGTGCTAATGGGTTATGCCACCCAGGAATTAGCAGGCCCTTTCAATGTGCCGAGTGCTACCCAGACAGAGGCAATCTGATGCTTAACAGATCTTGCAGATTAGTTTGTGGAGAAGTGAAGACTACAGTATCTGTTTCTTCTAAGCATATCTACAGCTTTGCATGTATATCCCAGAGTGCAGAGCATCTATCAGGAAATACTGTCTCATTTTCTCTGGGCATGATAGAAAAATCTTAAATTTGTGGGAGTCACGCTGAGCATTCAGGCTGTATAAAGCCTATGGAAACCCAGGAGTCTTCACCATGAAGGCTTTAGTAAGGAAAAACAATATTGAGTTTTTGTTAAGGAAAAATAAGATTAACATTAATTTCCATTTTTTTAGTTCAAGCTGCTTCTATTGACTAAATTCTATCAAACAGGACACAAAAAGAAAACGAATGCAATAAAACTAGGAACTGTGATTTCAAAAGTCAACATGTATTACCCAAGGTTACGCTGTGTTCATAAATGCACGCGATTCACAATTTAATATGACTAACACAATTTATTGCTACTTCTGTGGGTTTTGGCTGGGATAGAGCTACATTTCTTCATAGTAGCTAGTGGGCAATGAATTCCTTGGTTTGCCTTGCTTGTGTGAACGGCTTTTGCTTTCCCTGTTGAACTGTCTTTATCTCTACCCACAAGTTTTCTCACTTATACCCTTCCCATTCTTTCCCCCATCCCACCGGAGGTGCGTGAGTGAGTGGCTGGGTGGAGCTGGGTTGCTGGCTGGGGTTAAACCATGACACTACTGAAAAACATTGGGTTTCAAAAAAACCAACGCAGAAATGGAGATGGGTTTGTGATGACCTATTGATCTAGGGAAAAAACCACAAACCCAAACACACAGGAAGTAAATTTGCTTAGAATAATTTCTTATTTTTAATTGGTTTTCTATAAACAAAATAAAGGTTGAAATAAGCCTGAGCTGAATGTACCTGTTTACACTGTAGGTGGCTGATGAACACATAATGTGAGGGAGATCACTGAAACTCCATTTAACTGACTTTCCGTTGCAGTTTGGGTCTTATCTTTTTCTTTGAGTAATGGAAATGCAATAGCCATGTTGGATCTGTTTCAAACCATGTTTATTCATCTGCTCTTTAGACTGTAGTAGCTTTCCTGGCTATACCTTCATTCAAATATTGGAAAAAAAAAAAGAAGGAATAAACATGCCTGTTCCACAGCTGGTATAAATCAGTGCAGCTTCTCTGTCTTCAGTGGAATGACACCAATTTATAGCAGCTGAGGCTTTGGCTCTTGGAGCCAAATTATGAGCCAGTTGAGCACAAGGGGATGCAAAAAGAAGGCATAATGTGGCCATAAATTTGCTCAAAGGCTCTTCACATTTCAATGATAGTCTCTTTGTAGAATTCAATTAGCATTGCTGTTTCTACTCATAAAATATATGCCCTTCCTGAATCATTTTTTCTTGTTTTTTTTACACTATCCAGAGGCCAAATCTTACAGCTGCTACTGAGGCTAAATTGTACTGATCTCACAAGATGGCTTCAGTGTGTAAGCTGGACTGTTTGAA
Organism: Cariama cristata; assembly: GCF_000690535.1. Taxonomy (NCBI): domain Eukaryota; kingdom Metazoa; phylum Chordata; class Aves; order Cariamiformes; family Cariamidae; genus Cariama; species Cariama cristata. The sequence continues at coordinate 20,454 of NW_009620463.1, read as the reverse complement.
TATCTATGTTATATAATATGAACTTGGAAAGCAGTCTGGAAAGATTCTCTGGAGTGCAGAATCTAACATTTGTCAGATGTCTCAGCCCCTCACAGTTCAACCCACAGTGCTGCCTTATTGCCATCATTTTATTTTTGCAATTTGTCAAGTACGTTCTGTGTCATGTTAGATTTCATGTGCTGTTTTCCTGATGTTGTACTAAAAAAGTGGTTTGGTATGATGTGAAGAGCTCTAAATCAATAAATAAAATAAAAAATAGTCAGAACCAAGTATCTTATTTACCTTGTGGTAATATTGCAAGAACTTGAGAGAAAATTACAGGAACACTTTTTTTAATCTTGTTTGTTGCACAGCAAGTGAGAAAGACATTAAAACCAACCAGTTTCTGTTAGTATGCTACCTGCAAACACCACTGCCTTTAAAAGTTTATTAGAATTTTCAACATATGTAATGTTCAAAACTAAGAAACACAGAGACAAAACCCAGCAATACATCATTACTGTTTTCATGTATTTTCCTGCCTATTTAATCTTAACAGCTAGTTTGAGCCTTTTGACTGAGTCAGCAGCCCAGGAGGAGCCGTAACTGTGACCAAATTACAGTCCCCTCCCTGTCCTTCCTGGGCTGAAAAGTCATGGCAACTGCAAAGGTCAGGTTGTTATCCTCCTTCCATGCTGCCATTAGCTGCATTATTTAGGTGGTAAATCAGGACTCATTTTCTTGTCTACCAGAGAGTGAGACCTGCAACCTAAAAGTGGCTGACTTTCTCGAGCCTCTTCTATGTACCATCCACGAAGTTTTGTAAAACCGTACTGTTCCTTGTGCCATCCTAATATTCCGTTTACGGCACATTGTATGTTTGGCCTTTTTCCAAATACATCTCATATTTCATCTTTTCACTTTGCCTGTCCAACTTTCTCTTTCAGTCCACTTCTTCACACCATTGCTAATGCCACATGTGCCCAGTCTCTCCCTTCTCCTTTCAAATTCCTCCTCAACAACCCTGCTAAGAGATCATCCACAAATTCTAGCCAGATATTTTAATGGTATTTCTAAGGAACTGACATGAATGATAAAAATGCTAGACTAGCATAGTCCTCTGGATATGAACCTAAGAGCATTAGAAAAGAACATTTATCAGCATTTTTGTGTCTAACACATATGTCCAGTCATTGCCCACTTTGTCTGTAAATTCTTAGGGCAAGAGCTATGTCTTCTTTTATGTTCTACCAGCTCTATGCAGCTGGTTGGGAGAGCTTCCCGAAGACGGATAATCACAATAAATGACTGTGCTCAGATTCGTAAGCAGTCCTTGGGCTGGGAACACATAAATGTTACGAACATGCCAAAAGAAACTAAAAGAGCTGGAGGATGTGACTACACCACCACAACACAGGCCATTGAACCGCTGAAGAGAGAATAGATCACAGGGTGTAACATCTAGGAAAAATATATCCTTTAAAATAAAAATTTATGGTATATTGGAAAATACTTGCCCAACATAGAAAGCTTCAGAAAGATAATTTTATAGCTAAAACTAAAAAGTATGAAAAAATTATTGAAAACAAAGCCAAATATTAAACCATGACAGAATTAACAATATTCTAACAGTAAAAATAATGACAACGTTGATAGTGCAAGAATTCTTTATCAAAGTCACAGTGAGTTTTAAGATGAACTCTAAAAGATTTTCTGCTCCATTTTATCTGAGCAACAAAACCTTCTCAGAAACATTTTAATCAATGAGTATAAACTTCCCTTTAAAAAACATCCTCTGATTTGAAGGAGTAAAGCTGCCATTCGCTTTTGTGGTTTGTAATTTTTCATTATAGCTGTTTTTTATTTTTCACATCCAGTTCTATTATTCTGCAAACACAGAAAATCTTGAAAGTTTTGCATGTCAATTTATGCTAAACCAGTATTCAAAGTGAAACACTGTTTTTGTTTGGTGCTATTGACTTTGGAAGTGGCCAGGCAGCTCAAAATGAATGACAGCAAGTTTTGGATGGTTTTATCTGATCAGATAATTTTCAATCTGCTTCTTTAGCCATATATCAGAAATGGTATTTTTGTTCTCTTCTCTGACAACGGCTGTTACATACACGAGCAAAGAGCTACTTTAGCAAACAAAATTGGTTATGTACATGTGATCTTACTCTGGCCTTCATTCTTCACCGCCTGTGGCCGTTTAAGTCTGTACAAAAAGACCATAACGGAACTGTTTTACTTTGGCAGTATTTTATTCCCATACTGCTCGGTAAGCAACAGAGATCCAAGCATATTCTTTCCTCTCACTCCCTTTGTGCAGCTAGGGTGCTAGTCTCAGGATTTTTCCTCTTCAACAAACACAAAGACAATCCTTTTAAAAAAAACTATGAGAATAGGGGCTAAATTTTAGTTTCCATTTCTTTTTATTTTCAGCAATACCAGTAAGGGCTGGAAAATCCAAACGAAAAAGACTTTACTTCAGTTTCCCTTACTTAAAGCTTTAATTCTGTCTCAGATTCTAAGTTTATTCTACTGGCACTGCCTCGATGCCTGAAAAGTAACCACAGGAGAAACTAAGTATTCCCTCTTCATCAGGCAGAAAAAGAAAAATGATCTCTTTTCCTCTCATCTTAACTTGAACTCCCTAAACTGCAATGTTTGCCAAAAGAATGTCCGCCAATCCTGTTTGATTTTTTAATCTGATATTACTAATTAACTAAATTAACTAAATAGTGTAAAAAGACTAAAGGTGGAAAATAATTTATTCACCAAAAACGTCAGTCAGGTGAAGATCTGTCTTTTATATTTCACTGGAAGTTAAATGTAGGCTGTAAACAACATACGGTTAAAAAAAGATTCAAACGAGCACAGTAAATAATTGGGGTGCACCAATATTATGTACTTACTATGACAGTTCTCTGTGGGTCGGGATTTTGATCATATGGCAATTTTAAAACAGGAATTTCTCTTCTTTACCAATTCAATTCCCATTACAAAGTTATAAATGAGATGAAATCCAGATTGTGAGTGAAGCTGTCACTCTTCATGTCTAAATTATTAATAGTTGATTAAGAGGAAATATCGATACATAGTTGTGACCATCTTTTACTAGGCTGATGGCGGCTATATCCTGAGGTCCCACAACTGATTGTAAAAAATAAAATTAGGATGTTTGAAGGATTCTCTCACAGAAATGTTGAAATAAAAACCTCTTTTTCTTTTATTAAAAAAGCCATTAGAGAACAGTCTTTTCTAATGAATCAGATTATGAAGGTTTTTAAAAATTCTTTTGAACTTAAAGGTATATATAACAAAAGCATTAACAAAGTTAGAATCCATTATTGTTACATGGGATTTTTTTAAGAATTCAAGTAAGGACCGCTGTACAATTACTACCATCTCCCAGACGTTAGAAAGAAATAAATGAAAAGCAAAAATCGAAAGCTTTTGAGAAACAGTTGCCACTTAATCAGTTTTATCTGCTCATTATCACCTCGATATATCAACCTCTGACCTGAAGGGAATGCTTTATATCCTTTCTTCAGGTTTTCCCCAAGAGACCTGCATTTGGAACAGAGTAGAGATTCTGAAACCACCTTCTGAAGCTTGCCCGGGTGCTTTGATTCCTCTGCAAGGCTCGGGAGCAGAAGGAAATCATTCCCTGGAAGTCAGAGCCGCTCCCTGGCACCACTGAAATGGGGGTGACACGATGAACCCCCAGGTCCGCGAAAAGTCGCTCTGCGAAATCTGCAGAGCCTCGGTGTCCCTCTTCTCCGGCTCGAACACCACGAGTTGGACCTGTGTGCTTGCAGAACAGTTCATGCACACAAAATTGTTGCTTCTAAGTTGTTTTAATAATTCAAGGATGACCTTAATATTATCAGTCTTGGTTCAACTTCTGTTGTTTGAGTGGCATGATTCCATAATGTTTCATAATAATTATATGCCTAATGTAATTAATTTCTTCACATAGAAACCTTTTTTGTCAGGAGAGGTTTCTTTGCACAAGTAGACCTTTGTTCCTGCGGGATACATCTCTTTGTATTGTGTGAGATGTGAAAGGAGAACACTGTAGGTCATGTGCATTCTTAAACACCTGCTGTTAAACACATATTGAGGTGTTCTGCTAGATGGCATCTGAAATTGCTAAGGCTATAATAACATGGTATTAACATATATAAAGGGACAACTACAGAATATTGGCAGATATTTTGCCTTTTAAACTGTTTCCAACTTTCAAAAATGAAGGAGGAATGAAACACTGAATTTGCACAGTGATATTTGAGATCCTCACAAGAATTTTAAGGAATAATTTCATGTAAATACAGATATTCATTAGGTAATAACTGGCTAAACTACACGTTTGATGAGTTTACTAGATTAATAACTGCTTTAGGGGATTTTCTTCATTTTTAACTTTACATTCTTATGTTCTTGCAGTTTTTGTATCCAGTTCCACAAAACAATGTTACTGCCAAAGCCAGTGAAAGCATTCATATGTTTAAGGTTAGGTATACGCTTAAGTGCTTTGCTTTGCCAAAGCACTTCGTGTATTGCTACAGTCATACCTCCCTGTACTTTCTGTGCTTCTTTTGCGACTTTTTTTTCTGGTTTTACTCACAGATCTGTGACGTATTCTGAGATCCGCGGTTGGAAAGAGACATCTCAGTGACCAAGCTCCCTGTACTTGCTTGTTATCTTACTTTAAGCTTTCCTGGGGAAGGGTAATATCTCTGTAATGTACTTGCCTGTTGCCTAGTACAATTGCCCCTGGGCACTAACACAATACAAATAAATAAATAAATAATGAACAGAGACAATATTACAAGTCCATTCAGACTTTTTTGATATGCCTTAGTTTTTGCAATCTTGTAGATAATTGGGACTAATAATCTGCTGCTAAAGTTTTGCTTTAGAAATTCAGGGAAATGTTCGTGTGCATTGAATAATTTATATACATCATTTGTTATTCTTGGTTTTGACGCTGGTTGCTTATGTCATCCTGTCTCTGCTTTTCAGACAGCTCACCAGGATGAGAACACTTCTTCTCTAACTCCATGCGTCAGTATGATTATTTCCAGTCACTGAGTGCCACATAAACTGTGTCATTGTGGTGCATCGGACTCACCAAATCTTTAGGACCCCTGTATTGAAAAATCTATCTCAGATCAGCTGGATTCTATCCACAGGACACCAATTTCAAACAGGTTTCAGATAAACTCTGTGCTTTTACATCTTTGTCATTATATGACATCTATCTGCATGAAACACTAGGGACTCTTCCTTACAAGCTATTTCATAACTACTATTTCATTTGGCTACTTTCAGTATGAATGATGTTCTAGCACTATTTTTTAACTACAAAAGTGGCCTAATTAAAAGACTTATGAAACTTTTCTCTTCTCTTCTCTGATTGATTGAACTTTTAGGAGGTAATTGAAGGGAAAAGGATATACCTCAGATGCTTAGGAAGAGCCTTGAAATCACCTTGGTTTCTTTCATTATGCTGTTACAATTTTTAGTTTCAGGGATCTGAACATTTGAAACCACGCTATTCTTAATGTGGGAGTGCTGGATAAATTTTTATCTGTAATAAGCCAAGATGTTTTTAGGGAGGTATAGACTGGTAATGCAGATTTTTCTTTGATAAATATTTATTAGTCTGCTACATAAAGCTATTGATGGATCCTCAAATGATGCAAGCTGTCTGATCTTTACAGGAGGGATTGTATGGTGAAGATACAACAAGACTGAGCAACTGGAAACATGTCCTCCTGACATATTCTCATTTATAATACCTCCAATGGCAAGGATAGCAAAAAATGATGTTAATAAGGTAGAATATGCTGATGTTCAGTGAATAATTCCTAAGTCTCTAACTTCTACCGTGTTTTTTTGTGTCATTGCTACTTCAGATAATCTAAGAAGAGATACTGCTGTACGTAGGTAGAGCTACGATTAAGAAAGAAACACACCCATGCCCCAGAACAAACTCATCCAAATTATTGTAGAGCTTTGTCCAAGCTAAAAATCTGTAATTCTCAGCATGGCTACTTCTGCTGCCTGTCCTGGGAGGCACTGGGACAGCGTGCTTGTTTGTCTTCCATACCAGCTGCGAAACATCTCGTGTCTGCTTTTCAACTGTCATGTCATGAAAAGCTCCATCCTGAGTTCACCTTTTAAGGCTATTATAGTAACAACAACTAACCTGAGATAGTCATTAAAGATACAGTTTTACACCCTTTCTACAGCAGGGAGGAAAGAACAGATTGGTATTTTACCCCAACAATTTTGCAACTGCTAGTTCTCTTTTGGAAAATGTCTTTACCTTGCTCCATAAAATCTCTGGTTTTGGTAATAGAGGTTTTAAATTCAGCTCTCACTGTGGATGATTGGTAACTAGAACGCGTATGCAGAACAAAAGGATTATGGAGAAAAATACTGAAACGTGTAAGAGGTCTGAAGGGACTGACACACAAGAACAGATTAAAATTTTAATATGTGTAGAGTAGCTAACAAAAACTAAGAAGGGATTGATAGTCATGCAGGGAGTAAACACAATAACTTGAGGCGACTGAAGGAAATTAATCAGAAGAAAAATTAGTCAGAAAAAAATTAGGAAAAGTAGAATTGATTAATTTCCCAGAACAAAAGGGGAATTCCCAACACTTCAAGTCTTAAATCCAATATAGAGGAAAAACATAATAGGATGTTCTCTTGGGACAATTCCTGCATTGCAAAGAGATATTACTTTCTGACCTACTAGCTCCTTTTTATCACTAATTTGTCTGTATATGTAATTAACTTCTGGAAGAATGCCAGAGAAAATACTGCAGCAAATCCCGTAGAATACCGTCTCCTTATTTTCATATGCGCAAAGGTGACAGATATTCACTGAGACATACTACGGGAAACATGTACTGATTCTGTGATTTTTAAGAAGATGATGGTAGACTGTAAGCCAGGCTGGAAATTTCATGAATATTCAAATTAAATTGTTCTTTTTTCTTATCCTCCCTACTTTGCCACCTGTACATTGTAATGTTTGTTGCTCAAGAGGTTACCCAGAAACAAGCTTTGGGAATACATTGTCCCTTGAGAAATGTAATTAATTACTATTGTTTCCCCCAAAGGATTTCACTTTCAGATCATTTATTTTCTAGAGTCACTGATGAGCTGACTGGGAAAATGAAACACTTGTGTTTAATTACCAGTTAAAATTACAGCTTTCTAAGCAGGTACTTCATCTCATACCCTTTTTATAATTGTCTCTTCTTATGATATAATATGCAGTTATATCTGCTGCCTTTCACTCTGTTAACAATGTCTTACTACCGCTTTCAAGGCAAAATGAATATAAGATGATTGTAAGATAACTTAAATGTGGCTTTAGAGTGCACTAAGCATAGCACAGTTTAATCTCTCACAGATGCTTACATATTTTCTCAAGACTGGCGCAGAAATGAACAACTACATTACCTGAAATGACACATTGACATTGAAACTTTACGGTCTTTTCAAATTTTAGTTTATAAAATCTAATGCAAATGAGACAACGGATGTAAACTGCATTATTAATTTCAGTGATAATGTGACCACTGAATGTAGCACTTGAGGCCAGATTCCCAGTGGAGAGACCATATCCTCAAGACCTGAGCTTTGCTCTGCAGCGTGAGCATCTTCAAGGTAAGGTCATTTATAACAAAACACATATCAACACTGTTAGCCGCAAAAAGACTAAAAATGTCAAGAAGTAGTATTTTATTCACCACTGCTTTCACAGGATCTCATTTTGTTCCTGAAAAGGAAGAGCTTTCTTCTTCCTTGCTAGCTTACTCAGGTATTTACAGACAAGTTGTTCTTTATATTGCTTATGCTGGATGATTAAATGGAGTTGCAGCTGATTAATTAGCTGAACTAATAGTTCTGCAATCTTTTGACCTCCATCTTCTTATGTTGCCACTCTCATATTCTCTGGTACAGTCTTTGCAGGATTATTCTTTCTTCTAGGAGATGGGAGAGAGGAATTCAGCATAGATGAAACTGTGAAAAACAAATTTAGGGATGGACCACACCAGAAGCCCAGCTCAAAATGCAACATTTGCTCTACTCCAAGTAGGAAAATGTTTATTGCTATGACCTATGCTTTATAAATCATCGTTAAATCTGGTACATATCTAAAGATACTTCAGGAGTCTTAGCCAGCAATGTTATTTTATTTTACATTTATAGTTATGAATTAGAATTAGTGGAGCTAAGCGAGCTGCTAATGGGATGGAGTTATCATAAAGCTAATAACTGCATATCTTTAAAGATGATAAAGATTTTTCAGGCATGGATAAAATTTATTCTTATTAATTGCAGATGTGAATTAATGAGACAAATATTACCATTTAAAATCATGTTGTGATTTCATTTGTGTTACGTGTTGCCTAGGGAGAGTGACATCTGAGAGAAAGATGTAAGACTACACAAGTATAAGGCCAATTCTTAGGATGTTGACAAACCATTTGGTAACATGCAGTTTACTAAGCTCTAACACATGCACACATAAATTAGAACTGAAGATCTCCAATACCATTACTGTTCATTTAACTGGCTTCAAGTAACTCTCATTTCCAATTATTGTAATCCTTCCACAAATAAGAAAAATCTATGATGCTCAGTTGTTTGCTTATGTATCACTGACTACGCACCACTTTACTTCCATCTCCAAAAAGAAAACTATGTGCTTTGATACCTCCAGAATGCTCTCTCCCCTCCACTGAGAAAAACCCAACCCAAATCCACTGAAGACACAATGTCTCTCCAATGTACTGTCTATAAATTGCTGCACATTTCTTATTATCCACTTCTTCTGGCTAACACGCATGGCCATAGGCCTGTCTCAGTTACCTCCTGAATTTCACTTTTGTTGGTTTTGGGCTAATATGAAAAAAAACCACAAATCAACAACCAAAAAAAAAGACAAAAACGTGCTGAAAACATCCGTAGAGACAACCCAGAGGAAAAAAGTAACACACACACACATCCTCTACCCCCTATCTCCTTCGTGCTGGGATGTTCATTCCTTTTCTTTTGATGGTGTAAAGTTACCAGCGTTTTTTCTGCTGAGCTTTTTTGGGTTTTGTTTGGTTTCATTTGGGTTTTTTTATTAAAGTTTTTCACATATAAACTTTTTGTTTCTTATAGTTGTTTATTTGATTTGCTAGATTTGAGACAGGGTACAGTTGTTTCAAGTGAACAAATGCTCAGAACAGAGGATTTCTCACGGTGAGTAAGGGATGTTCTGGGTAGTTTTGTTTGTCATCCCCTTCTGCCTCCCTGGTCTCTCCTTTGGTCTTTATTATATTATGCTTTCAAATTTCTGAAGTTTATATGTGACTTGACTACTAATATTTTTGAAGAAAAAAGTAACATTTTCATTAGCATTTATATTGTTTTACTTTCAGAAGACAGGGGGAGATAAAATTATCCTACCCATGAGGAAGGATAATAAAACCTTAAAAATACAAGGATCCAAATGAAGATGACAAAAAGCAGCATATTACATGTGAATGTATTAAATTAAATAGAATCCTCTGAAGCATAAGGTCACAGCATATGATCCATCTTATAAAATATTTTGTGCAAAGAATGGGTTACGTGTCTATTATTCAAGTTCTTTATAGACCCCAGCTAGATCAGCAAGGACTTTAGGAGTGAAAGTGCTTGAGAGAAAACTCCGCTTCAGATTTAGATCAGGAGTAATTTGTGAACAGAAGAACAGAAGAAATGTCTTAGGTCACCAAATCTAATTCTCTCATCTTATTGGCAAATAAAGCCAATAACCAAAATGCAGCACTCTTTCCTTAGGATGTGCAGCACCTACACCTTCAGGTTTATATTAAAAGCTTGACTAAACAATGGAGACTCAAGAATTCACAGCAAATTTTAACTAAGAGACAGAAATTAAAGAACTGGAAATGTCCTTGCTAACTGTTTCCAGTTATAATAAAAATCTGGTTTGTCTGAACAGATCATTACCAACCCTTGCAAAATGGAATATCCCTCCTTCAGAAAGCAAGATTTCTAGAAGACATTTAGAAAGCCTAATTTCCAAAGCAGCTTCTCCTCTTTTCCCACTTCCATTATACCAGCAGTGGGTGAATATTAAGAACAGAAATTTTTAAAAAACAGTTCCAGTCATTGCAGACATAGCAAGCTGGAAAATCTTGTCAACAATTTTTATATGAAGATGCAACAATGTCACCTGTTAGGCCCACCTACAGATGGATAGTTCACATTAACCAACTGAGGAATACCTAACTGTGAGGATTTTGATCTGCCTCCGGCATTTTCCAGTGTTTGCTCAAAACCTTAAATCTGTTTGTTTCGTTTTATTTTCTTGGTCATAAAATGTGCCAGCCAGGAATGCAGCTGTTTATATAAACAAAACTTTTTTTTTTCCCTGTTTTCCCACCATAACAGTGGAAAACAGGGTAACATCAATTTTATCATTGTTGTCATTACTGCGGTAGCCAGGCAGGACGACTGCCACGTATCTGCTGGCGGTGCGTAAGCACAGGGACAGACATATTCCCTGCCCTATAACTCCCCAGCCACAAGCCCTTAAGTGGCAATCAGATCCAGCACCTTTCCATTTTGAAATCACAGGAATGTCAGATCTTAGGTAAGGGATTCTTTGGCAAAGCTTAGACCTAACAAAGCTTTCCTTTGCCTCCTGTTTTCAGGAAGGCAAACTCTCGTCTCCTGCGATGTATTTCTGATCTACCTCGACTCCCGCGTGGCTCACAGAGGGCTGCATTTCCCTTATCCCAGCCCACCTCATTTGAATGTGCTGTTGGCACGAAAATATACCACCGTCATTAACTATTAATTGAGGTGGAGTGAGTCGGTGACTTTTCCGCATTACTTTTTCAGCTCAGACCTTGCCCTGCAGAGGCAGCTAGTGAGCCATCAAAGGCAGCAAGATGTTATAAGACTTGTAAGGCCCCGTAACTTTGATATGCAGCTCTCCTCGACACCTCATTCAGGAGATAAATATTTTAGAAGGGAAGCAGACAGATAAGTGAATAAGTGAATTACTTCGTAGACTCTTATTTATGAAATGCCTGCTCCTAGATTCTGTTAAAAATTTACTTATTAGAGAAATGGAAATTTGCCTCCATGGCATGACCATCAGGCTCTCCCCACCGCAGAACCGGCGCTGCCAACGGCACACAGGCTAGGGCACAGTCTGCTTCTGAAGGGAGAACGCTTGACCTACATCAGAGATCCAAAACCCTGACAAAATCTTTGCAGTCTCATCACACCATTTGTGTGAGGAGATAGGCCTATCATTTACGAATAGAAAAAAGTAATTTATTTTATTTATGGCACATTTTCCTTGGACTTTAATTAACTTATAGAGGGTCAGAAATCCCATTTATGCTTCAAATAAAGCTGTTTTACTCCTTTGAGATAGCTGGTCTCTTTCAACTTGTTCCCTGATAAACATATGGCTGTGGTGAGGCCACTCTTATATGAAATATTCTTTCTTCTTTCTCTATCTGAGACTTCCCTCGCTTGGAAGATAATTTTTCTGCAAAATATTTATCTATCATTTCATTACTGGTTTTGATCTGTCATGAAAACTGAATATATTTCTCAAACTATTTACCAGCGAGACCTAGTAAAAGATCCTTATTAGAAGCCAAGATTTAACATATTTTAGACCATTCTGTTACATGAACTGAGTAGGACAGACTGTCTGAGGGAACTCTTCCCCGGTCCCCAAAGCAACAGGTATGCCTGCACCATGCAATGCAGGAATATATAGTTACATCCAAAAACCGAGTATTTATCTGTACGACACAGCTGTGCTTGTCCTAAATGTGTTACAGACATGCTAGCAGTTTGTATGTGAAGTCTTCTCCCCTGAATACAGTTGCTAATGCTACTGCCAGTTCTTGGGCTAGTCCAGGTCTGCTCACGCGGACGTAACCCACGGTGCAGATTTGCTCAGAGAAATCCCCTTCCTTCCAGCCAAGGCTATCTGCCTGAGTGATAAGTGGTCGGAGCACAAGCAACACGTCTCAGCTTTTTGACTGATTTTTTCCCCTTTTTTTCTTGCCCTCCTTTGACTTTGGATGTTTTTTAATTCTTTCTAATGGGTATTTCCCACTACTGCTTCCCATTTCTGAACTATGACTCACTGAGTCAGCTTTAGTCTGTGCCCCATAACATCCTCATCTTATTAGCTGTCCCACAGTCCCTCCATTCCACTGCCATTTTTTCCCACCTTCTGCTGTCCTTGGGAATCTAGCATCTCCCCTGTCTCTCACCACTTTCCCACAACTTGCAATAAATGTACAGTACATGAATCACAGTCTTTCATTTCCCCTCTCTCTGGCCAAATAAATATTGCATTATTTCTTGAAAGGGGCACATAGTTCCTCAGAGCTTGCAGTTAACATCCAGCAGTCTTTTAGAGACAAAGGCAAAATTGTGTCCTCCCAGTCTAAGGATGCCCAGAGTCCAGCCCCACTCCTTCCAGAGTGCAATGGCCGAAGTAACAGCAGAAATGGTCCCACCAGCACGATTTAAAAGAAAGGACTCATCCTCCACTCCATTTTAAAGAGAACAGCTTCAGTTTCAGACTCTGTGACAGAGTTTAGATGCATGAATCCCAATCTGACAGCAATGCTTCTCTGCAGACCTGAGTTAAGTACCAAAGCCTCTGAGAAGAGTGACATTTAAGTTAAATCCTGCTCTTCAGTATTCATAAGAGGTGCTTGAGGTGGCTCTCTGCTGCTGTGAAGCTTATTGCAAGTGTCTTGTTTTCCTCAGATATAGGCAGTTTATGGGACTATGTTTTCCACTTTGGATTCCAGCAACTAAAAAATAAGATGTGATAATGTTTATCTCCACAGTGCCTAAGACACTTTTTGAATTGTTTTTGAATATTCTTTACACTCTTTAATCTTCACCTTACAATCTTAAGGTTTTTACTGATTGGTGCCACAGTGAACTGAAAAATCTCTTCATTCAGTCAAGCTGCACCTTATTTTTCAAATGAAAATATATACCAATGTAATCAGATTGATTAATACAAATAATTAGCCCAAAGAAATATCCCTAGAGCTCTCATTGACCTAATAATTAGGACCACAGACTCTAAAAAGAAGAATGAAAGGTGGAAGGCTAACAGGCAGATAATAAACTTAAGAAATTTTTAGCTGAATTACAGTTCATTTCTGGTTTTCTCTGTACAAAGCTGAAGACAATAGATTAATTTTCCATTGACTTTTAACATTTTGCAGAAAAGTGATATTAAAGTAGGTACACAAGCATTATTTAAGTAAGCATAAGTCTCTAATTAAAATTTTGCATTATTTTATTTGTGATCACTTGCACTGTGAATAACTCCACAGGACATCTGGCCCTTCAATGTACAGCATGCAGAAGATTTCCCTATGAGCAAATGTCCCATGCCAAATCTTCTATCCCTACAGTTCCATGACACATCTTTCGTATCAAAGCTTCAAAATAGAAACAACTGTGAACAGAGATCCTGGAGCCGAAAAAGTTTAAATTCTGAGAAAATTAGGATTTGGGGTTGGGCCCTTGGAAAGTATGACTCACATTCTGCAAGCGGGTATTTCAACTGTCCTTTGCTTTTGGTGAAGGAATTGAAGAACTTCATAAAAGTTGTTCTTACTTTTCACTCTCTATTATTTCCTTTTTAATAAGCCACTAACACTGAGAAATGCTGGTTCACTGTAGCCATCACTCCTTGATCAGTCAAGAACTTTTCATAGTTCATCTGTAACCTTTTTTCTTCTTAGGTTCCCTTCAGTTTGCAGCATGGGCAACAAACACACACCTTTTTATGTGAATTCTCTAGCTGAGACTTTCCTTTTCTGAACTCGTCCATGTATCCAGGAACTGTCAGAATGACAGAGCAAAGGTTTCTGATATTTTCTTCATCATGCTCAAGGTCTTTCTTTCATATCCCATGGAGAATAAACTGACATTATAATTTAAAAATAAAATAGCAGCTGGGATTAAAATCTGGCAGCAGGAAGAATTAGAAAGCATTGCATGTCTGTAAAGTTTAGGTGGGACAGGGATCTTTGTTTCAGTGATATGAGAAGCCCTCAGATGGACTGACATTTTAAGAGAGAATAAATGAGAGAACTCTTAGCCAGCTGAAAAGATGCGATCTTATTTGAGAAGCAGGACCACCGACTCATAGGTACTATGACCAAAAGAGAAGAACATCCACATTTTTAGGATAAATTCTCATTCCTTTTAGCAATATATTGTTATTTAAGTGCATGTCAGACAAATCAGATAGGCACTACCTTGAGCTGACTGCATCTGGGGAGAAAGACTGTTCTGCTATGTCGAGAGCAGACTTATAGCCCATTTACCTCTCTTTTCTCTCCATCTTTATAGGTATCCACTTCAAACAGTAATGATATTATCACACATTTTGCATAAAATTAAAAAAAAAAAAAGTTCTGCAGATTCCAAATGTATAATGCATAGGTAGTCCAAAAAACCTCCACATCAGCTCAATTTTTAGTACAAACGCTTTATACTTTTAAAATAAATCTTTGGGAAAAGGTCTGCTTCTTTTTTCCTTTTTCCTACTAGAAAGCAAAACAAGCAAGACACAGTACAATGCCAAAAAGGAAAATGCCACCTAAAAGCATATTAAAGGCAACAAATACATCATTGTGAATTCACAGCAATATTTCATTTCAAACAACCTCCCACTCCTGAGTGCTAGAAATGACCCACTGTTGAAAAGCTATGTGATTTGTGACAGTGGTGGTGTGAGAGTTCAATGTAGGAATCTGTAAACAAACTTCAATTCTACTTCAGTAATTGCTGAAATGAGCATTAAAGACCATTTTAAAAGATGTAGGGGTTTCATTTTTTTTTCTGTTTCTTAAATCCACATTTAGGCAGGCCACAAAAATCCTTACTTTTCATTCTGATATGGCATTCCTCGCAAATGACACCACTCTTCAGGAGAGCATTAAATTGACAAGTCGCAACTAAAGCCTCCCCCCAATAAACACGTTGCAATTTATTCAGGGATACAAGCATGTCTTACCTTGTCAGCTTTCAGACTGTTGAGCTGAGAAAAATAGGTGCAGCTTTCCATTAAAGGTCTGCTTTAAGCCTGGTAGTTAAGAACATAAAAATGGTACCTTAAAGATGGTTCCTAAATCCTAACTATGAACTGTTTAGAGCATTGATTTTCTAAAGTGCTGAGCACTCTGCAGTTCCCTTTTTAAAGTCATGGCTTGGTCAGGGCAAGATAGATGCCTCGTGATTTCTGTGTGTCCAGTTTAGATGTCCATATATATGGGTGCTTTTGGTGTTTAGGCTACATGTACGGCTGCTTAAAGAAAGATGTTCCTCCCTTTTTACTAAAGTTGTTCTATGGGGATTTGTAGGCTACAAACCGGCTTTTCCCGCTTTTCAAGGTGTCAGATGGTGTGGTCAGCTAAAAAGCCCTGTTAAAAAATTCCCGATGTGAATTCTGGGAGTGTAAACAAGATGAAAACATCCAACAGAAGCATAATGGAGAATGACTGCAATTTGTTTCCCTTGCTTACTTGATGAGCCTTGAGTCCACTGATACTCTCAGCAGCCCTAGCTGTTTACATGTGCTTTCTCTGAGTAAGCTGCAATAGCTACATAGTGCGCTTGATGTTTACACCAAATATATTACAAGGCATTTTCTTAAAGAGCTTGCAGTGACAGTCAACTCAACACACTAGGCAATACTGGATGGGGTGATTGTTCATGATAACAAGAAATGACTGAAGGAAGCTTGCGAGTGGTCTCTCAATGCTAGGAAAGAACGCTGGGGTATGAGAGGATGAGTTAAATCAAGAGAAGAAGAAGCAGCAAGCAAGGGAGAAAAAGGAGTAGGGAATGTGCACATGAAAAGAAACTGGAAACAGAGACACCAGTGAGATTGTGATGGGTTTTGTCATCAAGAATTAATAGCTTTACCATGATACAAAGGAGAAAAACAGTCAATGAAGGGATTCAGAAAGGACAGTGACATGATCAGAGCAAGAGATAGGAAAGGAAGATTCCTTTGGCAATGGCACTTAAAAGACATTAAAATGGGAGAGAGTGGCAGGCAGTGGGGGTGGATAAATTTGGGGAATCAAATCCAGCCATGCTCATCTCATAGACATATATGGATTTCAGCAATGCAGTATTGTGGAACCAGTAGCTCCCGGAGACGTTAGAGGGAAGAAAACACACTAAAAACATACCATCTGTGGGTCTGTACTTCACCATAAGACATATTTACATGGCAATATTAAATTTCTTCCAAGAACTCTGAATCAAGGACATACTGCAGTCTGTCATCTTGAACTCTAGCCCTCATTACCTTAATGGGTTTACCTTAGACCCTTAATCGCATATAATATTGTCCATCGGTGTAATGATATTCCTCAGCCATAGAAGGAAGACATGCGGTTGGCAGCCTGCGGTCAGTACCGTTGGCCACAGTAGGCTGTTTTGGGTGATGCTGAGTTCTTTTGCCGTGGGGTCAGGGGGACACGACCACCTCCCCGACAAGTCCTGCTATTCAGCAAAGATGATAACATGGAAGCTACACTCTGTTTGGTGGCCTGGTACCTCACTTTTCTATTAGCTAAATCTTTAAGACTGGCTTAGGGAAGCTCTGGGAGAGGTGTAGCTCTTATCTGCAGGAGGTGACGCTGTTGCTGCTGCTTCGTGTCCTGTTTGCAAGTGAGTCCCAGGTAGGTACCCTCGGTCTTTGCACCCCAGATACCTGCAGCCTTGCATTGCTCCGATGGTGGGATTTTCCACAAAGGGAAAAGGCCTCAGGGGAAAGAGATTAATTAGGCAGAGAAGACTTCTGTCCCTGAACAGTGAAGCAAGTGCCATATTGAAAGTCAATGTAATGAGGCAAGTGGGATGGACTTAGGCACAGTGATCACGTCAGGTGGGTAAAATAACCCTGCTTTCCTTGATAAAAAATAAAATACAGTTTTAACTGACAAAAGTCTTAGCTCAATGTAGTCTTCACAAATACAGATAAAAAGTTGCTCCTTTCCCTTTTTATTAACTTTTAAAACGTTCTCTCCTGTGCTCCGAGGATATGGTCCACAGGGGAAAGGAAGATTGCCATTTATTCACACCACCTGGTAAAAGGCTGGGCTGTTGGTACTGGGCACAGGCCCTCCTGGGGGTGGTGTGGATAGTTACGTTCCAGCCAACAGTTTATGTTTAGGAAACTTCAGCTCATTGAAACCATTTTGCCCAGGTGAGCGAGCTCTTTTAGCTCTGTTGATGTCTATAGAAGACTTCTCTGTGAAAGTATTACATGTAACTTAGCAATAGGGTTTAAATTCAGAGAATCTTTTCCACCTCAGAAATGTCTGTTACTCCTACAATGAATATTATTGATTATTGTAGTACTCAAAAAAAGTCAGTGAACTATGTTATTATTTATTTTGTTAAAATAGGCTCCCTAATTTTTGAGAACAAAATTAGCAAAGCACAACAGCAAGCTAATAAAGCAATCAAATTCCATCCCCTTTTAAAAACAAATGAGAGGAGTCAGCTCAGTGTAAGAGTTAATAGCGAGGGAAAAAAAAAGTATCTGAAACATCTGAGATAACTGGCAGTAAAATCGGCCACAGCAAAAGTATAAAGCCAAAGTCTCGGAAGAATCTGGCCTTCAGGTGTCAGCTCAGTCAATTCAAGAAATCACAGAACTTGCTCGAACAAAGCACTGGTACGACACGACAGCTGCTGGTGTATCTGAACCTCAGTCAGGTTTCAAGGTTAAAGCCATATTTGTGTTTTCAGAGTTTTTCTTCATAATTGGTAAGGTTATATCTATGAATATTATAATATCTAATCTGAAAATTTCTAACAGGTTAAAAGGCAATCTATCATCATCTTTAAAATGCGATGTTAACAGCTTTATAGTTAAATTAGGCCATGAAAAATGGCCAAAGGTTGTCTATGAAAAAGCTCTTTTTTATGACAAAGATAATTGAACCCATAGAGAGGAAAGTATAAGCTGAAAATGATTTAGAAAATTCATCATGAAAGTGTGTCATTAGATTAATTCAGAGAGAAAATAACTTTTTTTTATTTACCTATCTCTAATGAATTCATCTTTCTCTGTACAGACAGGCTAAGAGAATGTCAAAATGTTAATGATGAACATGTCAAAAGTTAGACTTTAACCTTGTCACGTTCTGCATGAGGCTGAGCAGTTAAAACCAGTATTTCTGACGTGCCTGTAATGCAACATGAGATGAATCTTTGTGAGCCTTTTTTTTTTTTGAAGGATAAGAGAAAGATGTTTGGGAAAATTGAATTAAATCAATTTGTTAGCTTTTTTTTTTCCCCACATCAATGTACTATGCAATGAAAGCATGTTCTGAGACCACTGAAAATTTCACTTCAGCCTGCATGTAAAATGACTTAAATTATTCTCAAAACATGGTTCTTTATCACCACAAGATAATGAAGATGACAGAACAGAATATGACGAAGGGCATTTAGTTGCAGTGCACACTGACTCAAAATTTTTCCATTTTATCAGTGTTTGTTGACTAATTTGTAATCAGCGCTATTAATTACCCCAGTAATGAAACCTCTAGAGCGAACAATAATGAGGCAGAATATCCAAAGTACTAGATGGTTACTAAGCTGTGTCCGACCCTGGAACATGCAACTTCTCTTTAAAGTGAGTGTTCAAACATCATTTAACTGTTCCCTTAGACCTTTTTCATAATGAACCTTCATTTTAGTTCTTCATTTTTCTTAGTGTTCAAAGACAAAAAAAGTATTTTGAGCATCTCTATCTAGTATTAGGACTTTGTGAACTTTCTTAAGAAACAGGCATTTTCTTTTCATGTCAAATGAGGTGTTTTAAACAATGAGTATGGACAGTATCTCATTTGTTTAAAAAAATAAACAAAAGAAACGAAAAGTTTTATTGAACCTACTGGATATTTCAGTGGTGTTCACCACTCATCAAACAAAAATTTTGCTATTATTTCTATTTTACTGAAGTACTGATTCAGCCAGAAAAGAAATTCTCCCCTGAAAATGCAGCTGAAAGATCTTCTCTTTGGACAGGTTTTGTAAAAGAAGAAAGGCATGTATCTGGGGGTGCTTAAATTTGAACTTGTACATCTCAAAAACTCCATAAGCCTTGAAATGTATTAAGGTGAACTGCTGACACCCAACAGTAGAAAACTGGGGCTGTTCCTGCTCTCATTTACGTTGGTTTCATATGGGTATATGCTGTTTACTTCTGTTAAATCCATTTTAATTTAAATCGGTGTGTGTGAATGTAAAAAGGGATCCATTTAGGTTATTTTTTTCCCTGTTATGTGCATGTTTCTATATAATTCATTATAACCAAATCACAGCTGAGCAGCTGTTATAATGCACTTGGTCAAAGTTCAGGGCTGTTACGTCTCTGCCCCCTTCTCCCCCCAGTTTGCTAAATAGAACAGACCAAAAAGTATCTGTTCAGAAAAGGACAGGTATCTGTCCTGCCTATGCTTCTGAATACAACGTAAAGGAATTACTGTGATGATCCTGTAACATCTTAGTGTTCCGCCACAGACAGAAAATCAATAATTTGATCAAACCGGCTATTAAGACAGCAGAGAACAAGTTCCCAAAATCTAAGGAAGATATTTTTTATGATGAGGGCGGTGAAACCCTGGCACAGGTTGCCCAGAGAGGTGGTAGATGCCCCATCCCTGGAAACATCCAAGGTCAGGTTGGACGTGGCTCTGAGCAACCTGACTGAGTTGAAGATGTCCCTGCTGATGGCAGGGGGGCCGGACCAGATGGCCTTTAAAGGGCCCTGCCAACCCAAACCATTCTGTGATTCTATGAAAACAAACTGGTCTGCAAAAATGGCCACACTTACGCATTGCACCATTTTTGGGGTGGATGGAGTTGCGTATACAGGGACACAAAGCTAAAAGTATACGTCTTCCATGCACAGTGGATTTAAATCTAATGTTTGTCACTGGGGTACCTAACTAAAAATACATTTTTAACCAAGTTAGAGTTCATACAAAAGAAAGTATACAGAACAGCATACAAAACTCTGTAAATTTGCTTTATATGAAAATATAAAAAGTATGATCCTGATTACTTCAAAGAAGAAGTAGTTCAATAAGAGATTTTAATTCATTAGCTTTTTTCATAGATGATAAAATTTTGCCATAAATGGAGGGTCAGATGAGCAAAAGATATTATCACAAGTATAATTTGGGAACACCTTTGATTTATTTCCATAACAAAGAACTATGCATTAAAGATAAATGAGATGTTGCACCTAGCACTTTTAGGGGACACTACCTGTAGAAGAGAGCTAGCTGCAGATACTGAATTAATAGCCCACTGCTTTATGAAGCTGAATTGCAAGTTAAT
>NW_009620462.1:0-18666 GCF_000690535.1 Cariama cristata | reverse complement strand
CTCCAGCCTGCCCAGGTCTCACTGAATGGTAGTGCAGCCTTCCAGTGTATCAGCCACTTCTCCCAGTTTTGTATCATCAGTGAACTTGCTGAGGGTACATTCTGTCCCTTCATCCAGGTCATTGGTGAACAGGTGGAACAAGACCAGACCCAGAGTTGACCCCTGGGCAACACCACTGGCTACAGATCTCCAACCAGATTCTGCACCGCTGATCTCTGAGCTCTGCCATCCAGCCAGTTCTCAATTCACCTCACTGTCCACTCATCCAGCCCACACTTCCCAAATTTATCTATGAGGGTGTTATGGAAGACGGTGTCAAAAGCCTTGCTGAAGTTGAGGTAGACAACAAGGTAGACAACATCCACTGCTCGTCCCTCATCTACCCAGAACTGTGCTCAAAATCAGCCTTGCTGAGTGGAAATACTTCTTTCTGAGATTAAGTTGGACAAGGGAGCTATGGAAAGGCAGAAGAAAGAGGCAGGTGAAGGTAGCAGATGGACCTTTTTGCAGATCTGGGCAGCCCCTTCCTTATACTATTTGTGCTGCAGCCTGTGGAGTGAGCATCAAAGTCTCCACAAGCAAAGCAGCCAGTGTACTCATCTGTGAAAACGGGTAGGTTTTGGAGAGAAAAAGATGAATAAATGCCTACTAGATCTTTCATTTATCTGTTAGGAGGCATTCAAGTGGCCTTTTCCTAACAACTTCAATATATATATTTCTTACAGATAGCAATTAACCTTCTGGTACAGATTAATCTTTAAAAAAAATCAAAGATGAATTCATCTTTGAAATTCAAGTACTCAGTAGTTTCACTAATAATCTGAAATTGTCCTTTAGATTTTCCATAATTAGACCATTCCCCTAATTTATTAATCCCACAGACTGCAGAGCGTGTTTCGAATCTTCATCTCTTGCCACAATGACATATTCAAACTCGCTTGAAGTACTCATAATAAAAGTCACTTTGTGAAGAATTATTAACTCAAAGGATCAAGCAAAGTCTTTAAATGCTAAAGCATATTTGAAAACTAAGCTGGGACAGCACTTTCTACTCATCCTCACAATTCCTAAGATCTTGGTTGAATCAGAAACAAGTTTGGATAAAACACTGAATTTAGGATAATTAGCTTGCTACTGATTCGAGGCCAAAGATAATAAACGTGCTGGTACCAATGTACTAAATCTTCCTTTCTGCCAAAAAACCACTGGTTACAAGACACAAGGTGATGGTCTGAGAGCTAATAATGTTTCTTACTGCCGGTGCGTCTCAAACTTTGACTGGTTACCTCTGCCCTGGGGCTGTTCCTGCTCCCGGCAGATGCACGTGGTCCCAAGGGACCGCGGAGGGGAGAACCGACAGGAGGACCTCTACCCTGACACCGCTCCCAGCTCCGTTCTTCTCCGCGTTAAAAGGGGGTCGGGGGGGCAGGATTCATGCCGGCTCAGCAATTCCGACAGCCAGGAAAGCTCTCCAACAGCAAACTGCAGCCAGCACCGCCTCGTCTTGTCACAGCCCAGGCAGCACGAAGAAGCCAGGACTGAAAAAAACCTGGACCTCTAGATGCACCTATTGCATTCCCCTTATTTGCACCAGGCTACGGAGCTTATCGTGCCACTACGTCGTTTATGTGTTTACTTGCATGCTGGGCTCCCGGGTTTGAGAGCAGGGGAGCAGCGAGTCTGCTTGCACACAGACGTGGGGTCTCTGCAAAGTCTCGCTGCAGCCTTGCTGGGTTCTGATGTCTGCTTTGAGCAGGCAACTGTGGCAATCCACGCAGGGTCCAAACCCTGAGCAAGACCAAAGCCTAAACACAGACATTAAATGGACGATGCTTTAAGCATAGCATAACTCCTCCTGATGAGCACTGCATTCTTTAGCTAACTGGAAAATGAGGTAAACCGTGCCTTACCACTTAAACTCTTCTCCTGTCCTCCATCCTCCCCACATCCCTGCAGGGTACCCTGAGTATGCCCTCCAAGTTGGGGCAAAGAGGTAATCCGCAGCCTCACTAATTTCCAGAACAACTGGATCTTTTGACTAAGGAAAAAAACAGCCCCCCACTGCTGTTGCATTTCTGTTGCGTCTGGCATGAGTTTTCTAATTTGCATGAGCTTTGATTGGCACCTCAAGCACCACGTTAATCTACATGCATGGCAGCAATGGGATCGTCACAAGCGTGTGCCCCATCCCTTCCTCCCCGTCCCCGCAGTGTTACAGCAGCGTGGCACGCATCGCCGTGCTCCGCTGCTTTTGCAAAGATACCGCATAACTGCACACCTCAGTCAGACCACATATGTTTGGACCCATTTAAATATATTTAATACTTGAAGTGCAACTGATCTTGGTAGTGCTTCTCTGCCTTGTGAAACCTCCCATCCCTTCTGTTCCTCATTAGAGAGGACTGTTCACTTCATGCATTCAGACACACATCTCTTGACCACTCAAATGTTTTTAAATAGACGATAGATCAAGGAGCCACTAACTACACCACAGCCATGAGTCAGTAAAATCATTGCTGCTTATTGCTTCTTCTGGATGCTCTTTCCAAACCCTGGTACTACAGCAATCAGCTGACAGCCTGGTTAATCATCTCTTTTGCATAAAATGTCCCCAAGGAGAGACAGCCACAGCCGCACCAGGAATGCAACCCCAAAACTGCTGCACCCTCAACACCATCTCCTCCAGAGCACAGGCAAATCCCATTGCAACGTGACCCCCCGCCCCCCCCAAAATAGCACCTGGGAGATGGTCACAGCCAATCCCCGAAATCGGGGCACAAGGTGCCATGTCCCTGTAGGGGATCAAAGCCAGGTCCCGTATCTCCAGGCAGCACTGCTCCATTAAGCATCTAGACAACAGGATCTTCTTACACTTCCCAGGGTTTTAAAAACCCAGGGAACTTGTTGACAGGTATTAAATCCCCTCAGAACTTCACCTAAGCTTTATCTGCGTAACACAAAAAAATTCACTGCGGCCCTAAGAAGCAAAAGCGGCTGCACAGAATCGGAGGCAGCACCGGGGATTGGATTATCCCAGTTCCCAGACAAGGCACCGTCCCTGTTAGTGTCTTAATCTTGTAGGCGTGACCTGTATCACCCTGCACGCGAAGCTGTTTTAAGTAGGGTATTCTTTTGGTTCCATGCTTTATTTTTTATGAAGGATGTTGAATTACATGTTGACTACATGAAGACCTCCTATGATTAATTTAATTCTACCGAAGGTCTACAAAATGATACAGCGTTATTCAGCTAGAGTTTGTCCTTGACATAGAGAACGCATTTCTGGTATGATTTTGCAACAGTGGATATTTGCAAATAAAGTCAATTTAAAATTATAATGAACACTGGCATTTGTCACTTCCTGCAGTATTAAATTCAAAACCATTTTCTTTAATACCACATAAATATGCATTTGAACGAACAGACAAATTTATGCAAATATAGGTTCCTTCTCTGATATCAACATAACGAAACAACTCTGGATTCCCCTCTCTAAAGTTCCTTTCTTTTAAGCGCAGTCATCTTCTCCGCTCGCTCCTTGGATGAGGCTGCCAGGAGCGATCCATCAGCTGCACCCCGGCAGTTTGGGAGGGAGCCGACGCTCCACCTCGCAGGTAGCGCAGGCAGTTTCCAAAAGCAGAGCGGATGCTGCGGAACCAGCTTTGCGACAACCTAGGGGATGGAAACCTCCGATGGCTTCTGGCAGCAACGCCTGTCCCATCCTAGTCCTTCCCTCTCATGCACTCACTGATCTGGCTGGTGTTTTATGTAATGCAGTAAGCGAATCATGGATTGTCTTGTGCTGGTTTTATTTAGTGCAAGGCCAGGGCAGTTACAGGGTGGGAAATCTGTGAGTTCCTTTTGGGAATACAATAGAGCTTATTCTTGGGCAATGAATGGGTTCCGGATAAGGATAAATCACTGCAAGTTTCTGACGATGGGCCTTGCATATATCACCAGTAACGAATGACACCATCTGCTTGTTTTTCCTTAACACCACAGGAATCAACTTTAAATATTTCAATTTCCAAACCTTTATGATTCCGGATTACAAATCAGCTTGCTATGGATCTATACCTCTATTCCCTGAAGTGCCATCCGAAGTTCTCCTACGTTCTGGCGTCTCTGGGAAAATTTAGGACTATTTACCCTGAAGAACAAGTTACAGGGAGAAAGGTATGAGCACACCGACACAGAGTCACACCTTCAGGACAGATCTCCTCTATGTTTTGTACCAGAACAGGAAAGCAAGCGGTAGAAATGGAGATTTCTGTCAACAAAATTATGAAGGTTCAACTCAATACCACAAGCCTGATCCAGTGCGGGACACAGCGTTTCCCCGTGCTCTCTGGCTGGCTTTCTCTCACTGGCAAGTGACATTGTCCAACACAGTTTGGCCTTCTTGGGACACCACTAAATGAAACCAGTAACAAAAAAAACCCCATGATGTATCACACACCAAAGGTCCGATGTGCCTCACACCACACCGCTGAGTTTGTTGACTCCATACCCCAGGCCAGTAATCTTTGAGGCTTCAAGTAAAAGATTATGAATTTTCTCAACTGAATTGGTCAAGAGAAATGGTAAAGAAAAGCAATACAAATCAGGCAGCAATCTGAAAGGTGAACAGCAATAGTATGACACAAGTCAATGTCTGGTAACAAGCAGTCTTCACAGAATTTCTAGCTGTGGAGAGATAAAAGCTGAGCATTTTAAAATCTGTCTTCTACCCATGTCAACATAATACAATGCCATCCAGTGGAACAGCAGGAGCTTGATAAGACTCAGCGTTTTCTATTTTCTCCAGAAATGACTGAAAACCACTAAAGTGTCAAACTCTCTGAAACTCCAGAAGCAATTTAGGAACGAGAGTATCTAGGAGCCATTACACAGGCATTGCAAAGAACTGGAGTGACTTTAGAATCAAATATATACTCTAGAAAAATAAAACATTCGGTACAAAATAACATTCATTACTTCTGTAGCATTTTCTGGAGGGAGGACGGGCATTGCCTACCTGCCTCTCTGGAAATTTGCATGAAGGACTCGACTCCTTTTTCTCCATAATTCCCTTCAGATGCCAAAGTGGACACATAATTCCATCCCAAAGCTTTCACAATGTCCACCATTGCTTGTGCTTGGAAGGAATCTGGAGGAACCACACGTGAGAAGAAATCATAGCGCCTGTCATCACTCAACTCTGGTGCAGTTGAGGCATAACTGATTTGTGGGATCTGTAGAAAAAAATAATTTCTGATAAATATACATATTCATATACTCATTGCACTTCTTGTAGCAGTTAGCTAAAGCAGTCAGCTTCAGCTGAGCCTCAGTTCATCTTCATTGTATCCATGTATATTTCTCCACCATCTTCCTTTAGAATGTACAAGTCAAAGACACAATCTGTTCATTGACTTCAAGTTATGCAAAAAAAATCATTAATAGATTGAAAACAACTATATATGTGCACATTCATAATTTCTCCCTTTCATGCAATCTTAATCAAGTACAGCACACGCAAACCGTTTTTCTCACTATGTCCTCCTTTTTATTGGTGTTCCGGTTTTATTAGCATCAGATTATTTGGGATCCTGAATGCAATCGAGTTTAAATCTATACCTGTCATCGCTGGCTGAAAGCCAGAAGGACTCTTCATCAGTTTTTGCAGGATGAAGAACCTCTTAAACATTAAACTGCAACTCCAGATTTAAACAAAAGGATGTTTATTTTTTATTCTTTCTGATGAAGAACAGTTATGAAGATTGCTGAGCATAGACATCTCTGTCCCACAAAGACAATCTGGTCACAATTCAAGCTCTGTCCTAAAACTCTGCCTGCCCCTAACAAACCAGCCATCGCTTTTTCTTCTCACGGTAGAATGCGAAGGAGGCTGACGGTTACCTTTTATAACAGAGAGACCAGATTATTGTTCAGGGCTATTTTCTCCTTGATAACAAAGGTCCCTAAGCAGTTATCAAGCTGACAGTATGTTAATCCCCAAACCCATTATGCAATTGTTTGAGTAACAGCCTGGGACTGCTCCTTAAATTAAGGAACCTGCCATAATTCTCACTTGAGATGCCAAGGAGGGGAAAAAAAAAAAAAGATTTGCAGTATACACAAACATGATCATATATAATGATTTGAGACTTCTAGACTGCGGAAAGGTCAGTATTTCATGCCTCAGTACAAGCATCCTCCGCATTCTCATATTCTGTCTCTGCACAGCATTCCTACAAGTATTTATTAGCTCTCCTGCCTTCTCAGAAGAATAAACATCGTATTTCCCCAGGCTCAATACTGCAAAGGGCTCAGCGCCTTCGATTCCCATAGAGTTCAGTAGCTGATGAGAGCAAGTGCAGCATTTCCACAGAATACACGCTGTATCTGTACATCTGTGTGTACATTTACAACTGCTACAGCAGAGTAAAAGCAGACCCGTAAACTGAAATCGCTGCTGAAGACCCGTCAGACAATTGAACTGATCCAAAGCATCCAAAATTATTACATACCCCAACATTTGTTGAGATACGTTCTTGTTTGTAATGGTAGTATCTACTGTTTTATTACAAACCATAACAAACCACAGCACGTGACCTATTTAAGATCCATTTAGCTTCATTCAGCACCAGCCTAGAGCGAAACGCGGCTCGTGGCCCTTGCTCACAGCCCTGCATCGTGGGACCCCTGCGCAGGATGCTTGTTCAATCAGGTCCCAGGCGCAGTGCCACTCCTACTTGCCATGAATTATTAAACCTAAACAAACACTTAAACTTTCAGTGGGTGCTCGGGCTGTCACTGTGGATGTCAGAGAACTGAATCCCCTGTCGCTTGGCATGGTTGTGTCACTTCTTTATATGCCTACTGGTTTTATGACCATAGAGGTGGCTAATCAAGCTGAAAGCTGGGATGCTTTAGGTTTTTAATGCAAGGCAGCAGTCATCTACAAAGCCTTGCCAGATTTATTTTAGATCTGTGGCTTGCGGACAGCACGTTGCCAGCAAGACCTTCCAGTGCTTCAGTCACAGAAAATTAAAAAAGTTAAAATTGAGGCTGCCGGGAAGAACACAGCGTGGTGTTGACCACTGGTACATGATTTACTTGCTCAGTATTTCACCTAGAGGCCAGCAAAGCTTGGGGACCACTCTCAAAGACAAATAGATCGATTACACCAATTTATCAGGGTTCTGTATTTTTAATCTACCTTAGGGATGACTTTCAGCTAACACCAGCTACTGCAGTTGCACAGAAAATGCTGGGCACCCTGGCCGTCAAAAATAACTTAAATTCCTAATTTGTCTGTGCCTACAATTGCTGTTGTAATAAATGATTGGTGACATTTTAGGATCACTCTCTTCTCATTTGTACAAAGCAGTTAACAGAGCTTGCTCAGCTGCTTATCGGCTTAATTCATCTATTCGTTGGATGGTATTATATTAAGTGGAACAGTTAACCAGGCTGACTTTATGGGTGCTGTTTACCTGTTATTAATTAGACAAGCATCCAGTACACAACATAGAGTCCCACACACAAAGCTGTACCGAGATAGCCGAGTGCTGGGTTTTTTTAATCATAATGAAAAGAAAGGATGAAATATGAATTCTTATCTGTGGCAAGTGTTTGTATTCCAACTTGCCAACAACTGCTTTTTCAACTAAAAATCAAAAAGGAGCATATTCTGTGCTTTAAAAAAAAACCACAAAAGTACATAGAGTCCCACACACAAAGCTGTACCGAGATAGCCGAGTGCTGGGTTTTTTTAATCATAATGAAAAGAAAGGATGAAATATGAATTCTTATCTGTGGCAAGTGTTTGTATTCCAACTTGCCAACAACTGCTTTTTCAACTAAAAAAGCATATTCTGTGCTTTAAAAAAAAAACACAAAAGTTCTACAGAATTTGCTCCGTTGCTTCTATTACTTAGGAGACCTTTTGTTTTTTTAGTCTTTTTCCTCTGTCCATGAAATATTAACCACTTCTGCCTGTTTCAACCATTTGGAGTATAAAAAGCATATATTGGGGTTTTTTACCAATGTTTCTTACAGGATGTCTAAAAGCAACATAAAGTTATACATATGAGGAACAAAATTTTCATAAGATTTTGTCTGAATACAGGGAGAAAAGTCCTTAA
Organism: Cariama cristata; assembly: GCF_000690535.1. Taxonomy (NCBI): domain Eukaryota; kingdom Metazoa; phylum Chordata; class Aves; order Cariamiformes; family Cariamidae; genus Cariama; species Cariama cristata. Next base: position 10,534 of record NW_009620462.1, on the reverse strand, counting down.
ACGGATACATTATAGACTGCAGCCATCAGAGTTCAACTTTGTCCAGTATGTCAGAGCATGTTGCAGACACCTACAAAAGATGTTTTCCCTTCCCGCACGTCTTCCCATGCATGCAGGTAGCATCCCAGATGTCCAAATTGAACATCTGTTTGCATCAGCTAAAATCTAACAATTTAGCATTTCTTCTTCTCTTCCTTTTTAACGTTCACATCGATTTGGATGTGGACAAACCTCCCACAGACTCAGCTGGAAACCCCTCTCCCGTACTTTACACCATATGTTCCTCCGCATTACTGTTTTGTTTTAACTGAGACTGACTTTAGTTTGAAAAACACAACATCACGTTAACTCCAGTCAAATCTCAATGGCCAGGCACCCTCTCCTCTCTGAGATCTCTTCACAGGGCTTCCACTTATCAGACCAAGATCCAAAAGACAGCATAGACTGCTGCTGCGTACTGATGGCCACTCACCAGGCAAGCTCAGACATGCACCTTCAACTTCTGTGAATGTTGAATTGAGCTTGAAAATAAAAATGGATTGACCGCATTCATCAAGACCCAACCCCAAGCAGGCCAAACGTCACCGTTCTCCGTTCCCAAAGACAATGTAGATGGTCTCACCATGCAAAGAGGATGAGGAGGGGCCAAGGGAGAACAAGAAAGGTTATAATTTGATTATTCTCTCTGATCATGAAATTCATCCCTTGGTCCACCTCTCCCAAGCACACGCTGGTGCTCCTGGAGACTGGCCCAGGGTTTCCCCCCAGGGCAGGAGACTGGAGCCTCCCCAGCCTCCCGGCTCACATCGTGCAAACAAACCTCCTGCCCCTGGGACCAGGAGGGCAGTGGCTGGATGCACACAGACCGCATTTGAGATTCGAATGTGCAGAGAAAGCCTTAGTATAGCTATCCACATAAAATCACAGTTAAATAGCTGGACGTTTAATAACCAACTCTTCTCCACCCTGATCAGTTTGCAAAGCCATCATTTACCACTGCCGAAAGGTGCTGAGTGATCAGCCCTGTAACGAGAAGTCTCCCGTCCACGCACAGACACAAGATGAAGGAGCAAAAGGCAGAACTAGCTGCAGGATGATGCCAGGGATGCCGGAGCAGTAGATGATCTTAAACGTAGTCCTACTGCTAACTAATGTGTCCCTTAAATATCCTCTCAGATGTACCAATTGCTGAGAGTTTTCTTTTTGTTTTGGTTTTGAAACCTGCTGATGTGGTTCAGGTTTGCAAACAAAAGCCATCTGACAGGACTGCCTAGCCTGCGCCATGCTCTCACCACACACACAAAAAATTGGAAGGTTTTCCACTTCAGCTAACTTACATACTAAATAGAAAGGTTTGCACTCCCCCTTCCCTATAGCTTTCCTCGTTTTTACAAGTTTTTAAACGCGCCACTCTTCTCAAGCTATGCTCATTCTCCTTTTGCTCCTGCAAGGGTCTAGTTTGAGACATCATGTCCTGCTGCCATGGGAAGAACTGGGATGTCAACAAACCCAGCAAGTATTACAATGACTTCATGTCAGGATCACAGCACAGAGGATTTTAAATGAGGTTAGGTTGGTTTTTTTAATAATCAGATAAACATTTTCTGTCTCTTATTTCTTATTTTTCTTTCATTTTGGTAAAATCTGCTATTTGTCATTGATATCTCACATTCAAAACTTTAGTTTAAAGAAGCAAGTTTTCTCTCCCATCACATTTTTCCTATTTTCTGTTCTGAAACATGTTTGAAACATCAAAAAGCTCTAGGAAACTACAGTCTGCTTTCCAAATGGCTCTAACATCTTGGCAGAAGAGTTGTGATCCATAAAGCACAGGGGATAAAAATCCCCCTGGCCCTTACACAGCAAGGCTGTGAGCGAGAAAAGCCTGGTCCCTCCTTCGTGTGCTGCATCACAGCCAGCGTGTGCCAAAGATGCATCCCATCCGAGCCTTCATCACCATAACAAGATACGGCTGGAGCTGGAGTTTTCCGAAGGATGCCCCGGTGTCGGCAGATGCGTGAGCAGATCACTGATGTGGGAGGCAGATTTTCCTGAAGGCAGGCTTCGTCTTTACAGGACTATGGCAAACATCACACTTGGGAGTTTCACATGTCGTTTGCCTGGCTGATGTTCTGATTACAGTAAGAGGGAATGATTAATGCTGGGAACATCACATTAGTCAGCGATTAATTAATGTTAATTTATTTTTAACATTGAACATTATTCTTCATTTCTTTCATTTTCTTCTGTTAATGAAAAGCTCTCTCTGGATCCCACTTGCTTGTCTTGCTTGAAAAGCAGGGCCTGTTTGTCAGCAGTTGCACCAAAAGCCACAGCAGAAAACATACCAAGGATCAACGTATCTCTCTGATGGTCTCCTAAGTCGCTCTTTGCAGCATCAAACATCTTCCAACATCAGGTTTGGAACTCTGTATTTCTGAGTAAAAAGCAGCTGAAATACAACCTTGTTCCAATTCTTCATTTCAAACTTATTTTCTATTATTGCCTCATCCCATATCCTCTTCCTCCTCCTCTCACTGTTCGATAGACCCTTCTTTTCAAGCAAAACGACAGAAAGTGGCGAGCTCCTTGCAAACAGCCAAGTGTCTCAACTGGAAACATGCAAGAGATCCAGGGCCAGAAGACAGAGCAACTCTCTCAGAAGCTGCAATAACTGCCAGAAGCATTGGGCTTACCGCCCGTACCCTCATCACCTCTGCCCAACTCTGCCTGCAAATTCACCTGCAACCTCCAAATCAGTGCAACCATAAAAATAACTATTGCTACTATGCTACTTCAAATGTGATCGACTTAGGTTACATCAGTAACATATTAAAAGATTAATAAAATGGTGCACCTAAACCCAATTCACCAAATGACAGTAGTCAGAAAACTTCAGAAAAGGCAATTTCCCTAAGGACCATGTGCAATTAAGATAATGCATGAGTATACCTATTGAGATATTAATGAGCTCCCACCAGGGTAATATTAAGTTCACAGTTTGCTGCATTTTTACTTTCGACTTCCTATTAAGTTTTATTGATACGATTTCCTGACAATAGAAAAAAACTCACCCTACTTTGATAAAGCCTCTTGAACTCATCTCATCTGGCAGTGCAGTGTCAGCCTACACAAATTGCAAAATCCTGTCAATAACCTAACTTTACAAAAATAAGATGCCTGAAGACTTTTCACTTGGCTGCAAAACTCTTTGGTGTGAACTGATGGATGACTAACAATCTCTAATCTGTTTAGGTCTCAGATTTTATTCATGTAGAAATCTATCATGTCAGAATTTAATCATCAGTTAGCACAACTACTCTTTGTTCACCATTTACATCTCAAATTGCATAACAAACAGCTTCAGCATCCTGTGAACTGCATATAATTGTTTTCATTGCCTTTAATTAAAATTATTTGAAGTTTCTAACTAGCTGTTTTCTCAGGGCAAAACTCCTGTAACACTTTCTTCATTTTTACTTTCTTCCAAAAGGAAGACAATTTTACCCGAGATACAAAATAAGATCAGATTATGACTCAAAGCTTGCAAAGATAATAGGAACGAATCTTCCCGCTGATTTCCACTAGGCTGGAGGGGGAATTCGAGTTCACGCCGTTTCGTCGGGAGCTGACATCTGGGGAGCGGTGCAACGGCCTCGGGTCTCGCCTGGCCCGCGGCAGTCGGTGGCCTGGCAGCACGCTGGCCAGCTAATAGGCATGGGGGAATGTGTAACAAATAATACCTCTGCCTTTTGTTCTCCTCCTCTGGGTAGATTTTCTCAAGGTGTCAATCTAGCAGCATGTGCCCTATTTCTGTCCTGAAAGGTGCATATGAAAACAAATATTACTGCAATTCTTGCTCTAGGGCCCTTAAAAGACTAGGGAATAATATTCCCAACAGTCTTAGGTAATGATGAGAACAAATCCTTCTAAAGTGCTTTGATAATCCCTCCTTATTATGCTTTATGATGAAATTGCAGAAGCAGTGCATTTCAAGCTGGTTTTTATATTCAAGAATCAAATGTTGAGAATGAGAAAATGAGGCAAAACAATTAACAAGAAAGTTTTCATGTAAATCAATTTTAAGAGCAATAGAAAGTATTTCTATACAGCTCTGCCATAGTTTATAAAGTGTTTGCATACATCAAACCTGTTGCTGCATGCAAAAGTTACACCACAAGAGCAAATTCTTCTGAGCAGTGAACAAAAGCAGCACATTGAAAGAAGGGCATTTGTATAACAGAAATTTTTCAAGACCATTAATCTATTTACAGTTCACCTCAGTTTCTCTCACTCTGTTTACCAATTACTAAAGCTACCGGTGTTCAAACAAGGTCCTGTTTGCTCACATCACCACCTCTCTTATGTTATCCCACAGTGAATTCCTAATGATGTATTAGAGATCAACGCAATCACCTACAAGGGAATTGGATAGATATTTCATAAGGTACAGAAATACAAATATAAACAACATCAAATACAAATGAGAAGCTGAGCCTGGAGGAGAAGTGCATTCAATAAAACAGAAATATCTGCAAGAGCAACAAAAGAAACACTAAGAAAATAAACCCAGTAAATGATTCATGTACACGAATTTTGCCTATATCCACGTTGGCTCATTCCACCAAACCTCACCACGCTGTGTGAGCTCCATCTCACACTACTTGCCCCATATTATGACTTCAGCTAACAGGTGAACGGGTCTTCTCTCAACTTGACCTTAGACACCACAAGGACTATCAACATGTCAATCAACTGGAGTAAATCCCACTTTCCAAAGCATTTTAAGGGAGAGATTTTCAAAGTGTTCAGCATCTGCAGTTGCAAACCTATGTCAGAGCTCCCAAGCCTCACGTAAGTTCTTTTTTTTGGTGGGGGTTTTCAAGCGGGATGGCAAAATTCCATACTTATGGAGAACTACAGGTGTTCTTGACAAATCGTCAATGAAAAACTGGACTAGGTCACCGCTTTGTGGACCTCTCAATATCAGATAATTCAAGAGTGACAGTGATAGGAGAATAAAGTAGTGTCAGGAAGGGTAATGGACTGACAAAACACAGGGAACTATTGGGAGAAGTCGTCTGCCATTTCATTTCACTGAATTGTCTTGCTGCGAAACATAGACTTTGGTTTCAATACATAATGAATAAACATTAGAAGCTCCATGCAGATTGTTGGGTGGAAATTAAGAGGGAAGGCCAGTCCTATTAAAGGACTTACTGTAATTGAACACTGCAGTAACAGACCTTAACAGTGCTGTTATGAGAGCGATGAACCACTGGTCTGACGTCCCGACAATACGGGGCGGTGCAGTGTACCGTCATGCTTCCAGAGCGATGATGGTTCTGGTTAATAAGGCCTTTTAAAATTCACAGCTCCTTGACTCTCAATATTATAACAGACGCAATCCATTACTGAAACAAACACCTCCAATGATACTTCTGTTTTCTCAAATAACTGGCCTTCTAATTGAATGTATTTATTTTTTGATTCATTTCAAACCTGAAAAGAGCATATGAAAGAGCCCATTTCCAGGCATATAAATCAACCTTCATCCCTAGCATAACTGTCAGAGCACTAAAGTGGAAAGACATCCTGAATAATATTCGCAAGCTGGTAGTATTTTCCATATCTACAAGGTCTCTCCTGCTTCCTTTTCTACAATAAGAAAGTACTCAGAAAAAATAATTGTAGCAATTAAGGGAACAATAATTACAGCAATTAGGACCGTCCGCATGGCTCATGGGAGCACTTTATCAACTCAGATAGAAAGCAGGAAGAAAAAAAATTATAAACACATAGTAAAATGAGTTGTCCATAAATACGAAATATCGCTGTATTTCATCTTGACAACCTGTGCCTAGAACCAGGTCTACTTGTGACAATGATGAGCTTATGGCGTAGCTTGTGCTTTTATAGCTGCAAAATAGGAGATGATCTCTTAGCTTTTAAACACTAAAGATCCTTGGATAAGTAACTTGAAACGAGGATCAAAAATTTTAATGAAAATTAGTCTTAACATGAAAATAAGCATCTTATCTCCTTATAAGGCTGTAAATAATACTGTCCTCCTAAAATATGGCCATAACACCTGTCTCAACAAGTTTATATATTTTGGATTAAGAATTGTCCATTTATACTTTCATCATTAATACTTTCATTTACCTAATCTGTGCATTAGGGTGCTCAAACACACAAAGACAGATACCTGTGTCTCACTAAAGGTGTCCAAGTGGTTAAGATCTACAAATTCTTGCACTGAGTCAATTTATAATGAATTACAGGCTCACTTTTCTTCCTACACAGGCATAAATGAAATTCTAAAAAAATATCTTCCACAACACTGCCTTCCTCTCAGAGCAAGGTTCTCCCAATCCTTATGCCTGCAGGCACTTTAATCTCCTTCCACCCAACCAGACAGCTAGTCCTGGTTCTTCCACACCACCACAAGACAGTAAAAACACTTGAATCAACAGAACAGAGAAACAAAAACTCATATCAGTCATGCTTATGTATTATCCAGTAGGAAAAGGTACAAGAGTGAAGTGGGTAGTATAAAGTGTGGGTTGTAGTTCCAGGTTTTGTCCCTAAGGCAAGGCCACCTACATTACCTTCATATGAAACACATAGCCACCAAAGACCTCCTCAAAGACCTACTGCAAACGGAGAAGCAAAGTCATCAAGCAGCAATATAGATATAACCTACTTTGCTGAATATTTTAAGATTTACAGCTCCAGTAAGTGCCTTTTTTGCAGTTAACGGTCTAATAACCTTTCCCACGGGCAAAGAGCATTTTTTATAATCAAGCTCCTTTGAGCAGGGTCTATGAACCAATTCAAAACATTTCTGATACTTAAAAATAATTCATTCAAACCTTTGGACCAAGATGTGCCAGAAAGCACAGTTCCCACTGTACTGCTACTACAAAAATAGAACACCTTTGAGGAAGGCAGAACAGGATTTCAACACCACTGTCAATATTGCACATTGTTTTAGAAATAGGTGAGGCCCAGGTGGAATTCAACCGTTCTCTCACTTTGTGTCCTTTAGAGAATTACTTAAATAAAAATCTCAGTCTATGCTGTAGCTTGGACACAAAAGCTTCATACATATTGAAGACTATTCCTTTAAGAGACAAAAATATATTCCTCTGTGTATCAAAAGACATCATGTTCTTTAGCATTTCTTAGCTGTTGTGTTACAGCACACCCACAACAACATAAAAAATAGGTTCTGTTTGTTTGCAGGTATTATTTGTGTTTGCAAGACCAATCGTTATCATCTGAATTGTTAATTTTCCCAATAAATTGTCATACCTTGAGACTTCTTTTCGTTTCAAAACATTCCTTGAAAAACATCGCAAAAAATGCAAAAAACCAGAAATCAGTACTTGAATTTACACTGAAAGGGGAAAAGACTTTTAGATACACACTTGCCTGATTTGTGTGTACAAATTCCTCTTTGGGCATAAAGTTGTGTTTATGTAGTCATGAAGAAGATCACTTCTAAGTGATCACTTCTCAGAAGGAAAATTAATTTTTATTTATGTTACTTACATTTTAATTTCTCTTGCTTTATCTATATTTCAATTCAATAATGTTAAATTTAAAATTTAATTCATACTTTAAAAAAAATTATTTCTAGCCCTAGATATATAAAGATCCTTCTTTATTTTGAGGGAAGGCTGCCTCGAAGCCAACAGTCCCTCCAGCAGCTGAGCGGTGCAGCCCGGGCCGTGCAGCTGGTCCCTCCTGGCATCGCGCACTGGCGGAGGTGCCGCCCGCGACAGTGATGTGCGTGGGCGAGGACTGGCAGACTTCAAACTCCCCCGTCCCTTCGCATATCGCAGCAATGCATTTGCACATCCCCTGATGCAGGCAGGTAGAGGCACAAGCTCCTTCCCCCTTGCAGGCTGGGTCCGTCATCCCTGACATACAGACGTGTGCAGACAGACAGAAGCCAAAACTTCCCCTGGCTGACACAACAAACACATCCAGGAATAGGGAACCTGTTACAGCTCCCATTTGCAAACTGAAATATTTATCTACTGCACCAAAGAGATTATTGGTAATAAAGACAAAGGGACATGTACTATTATGAAACTTCAGCACTTAATATTTTTAAGTGAAATATTTAACTTGTTAAGAATTTTAGCCGGTTTGCTCATAAACTAGCAAGGCAATAAAGCTTTACTGGTTTGCAGATCTTGTGGATGAGATATGACTAGCACAGCACATTTGATTTTACAATACTAACTAGAATATTCCTCCTAGGATACATCAGTTAAAATATCAGCGGTGATTGCCCATCCATTGCAATGCAAGAATGCACAGCTCTTCATATTTTAACTCCAGCCCTGATAGAATGAAAGCTTGAGAGCAGCATTAAAATAATAGATGGTACTCTGCTAGAGGTAATTTGAAATCTTAACAAAGCATCAAAGGATCTTGTCTATTATGAGCTAATACTTCAAGCCAATTTTTAGCTGAACTCACGTCAGGTGATGAGAGTACAGGGACCCTATAACCTTTCTAATGGCCACATTTTTGTAATCATATGGTACAACAAAGCTGCTTATGCTGCAGTAGTCTTCTCAACCTCATGCTGTGATTCAAATTCAGTCTACAAATAACGTATATGGATACCCTGTCAAACTTTTATCCCATGACACACCACAATGCCTAAAACATAATTACAGAGACGTGGTATGAAAGAGAGAGAACGAACAGGTTTAAAAGAGGCATATTCTGTATTCTGTGAGTTTGTGCTAAGACTGAATCTAACTTTGGGTTTTGTTTATTTCTATCACAGCCTAAGAAAGCAAAAGGCATATCTCCAGCATAAAACAGGCAACAGTATTTCAAAGGGAAGAAACCAAGGTCTATCCATTAAATGCTACAGACAACAAAATAACTTGCCCCAGAAATGCAACTGCATTTGTACCACATTGCTACGAATAAGTTCAATGGTTGTCTAACCCATCAGGCACTTGGAAATGGGAAAGGATGCTGTCTTAGGTGGGCACACATTTTGGAAAGGCCGACACCAGGACTTTCCAAGTCTTGCACAATGAAGCAGAGGGAGACAGAGGGCACGGTTGCCTCTTACACCGTTTGAACACATGCTTCAAGACCTTCTAGATGCCAAAAACTAATCCCTTGAGGATGGGAGCTTACTTCCTACAGCACGCAGATGTACATCACGCAAGGCATTCTCAGAAGGGTCATTTCAACCAAAGTGCTGAGCAGAGAACCAGAGTCCGTATGTGCCCTACACCCAGTTATGGGACATGGTAGCAGTAGGTAGATTTGTTTTCTTCTCCTTTTACGTACACCATTCCCATCCACTGTCTGCATCGCCCAAAACTGAGCAGTCAGTCACTGTGAACAGACAGAGAAGTGATATATGTACACCAAGTATATATAAAAGCATAAATACGCTTGCAGTGATTGGAGCTCACACATCCAAATAGAGAGTCACAAATTCTAATTATTTTGAAAATAAATCAGAACCAGAAGATAAACACAGCAAAGCAGCTTTTATGTTTTATTTAAACATGTACACATTGCTCCATTCATTGCAAACATATAATTGAACCTTATATTGTCTATGCATATTTTAAAAGGTTTTTAATCTGCAAGTATAAATCTCATTGATTTTGAAAGTAGCCCGATAAAGACAGCAACAGTAAAGACTTGTTCAGCAGAGAGGCTAAAATACAGAAAATCTCAATAGCATAACTTAGTTTTCTGAAAGTAATACACAAACACACACAAACCCACTACAGCGGAAACAAATTGCAATGTGGTACAATGCGAAACAATCATCCTTCAAAGCTTAGTTATTAGACTAAATGAAAGCTGTCGAGTTAGTATTTGGGCATATCTCATAATTGCATTTCTAGACGAACATCCGTGTTTATGTTGTGGAAAATAAGGCTGTGATTTGAATATTTATTCCTACGTTTTCAATATAGCAAAGTGTCTTGTAGTCAAGGAGAATAAAACCTATAGCCTTCTTGTCTTTACAGAATAACACACCTAAAATCTGTCAATGCAAATTCATCTATATTCAGTGTTCATTTACAATTTTGTGACTTCACAATATTGTGAAGTTAAACTTTTTGCAAGCACCTGAGTATCACAATGAGCAAAACTGAGTTCCTGTGAATGACTTTCACTGATCAGATACTGCAAAGTTAGGAATCTATACTCAAAAATATCTTCAAGTGGTCACCATTTTAACAGAGAGTCTTGCAGAGTAAGACTTCCTCCAGCTCCCCTCCCCTAGATCCTCTACAAAAACCACACAGGGTATCAGCTGCATTTCAAGCAGCAAAATGGTGGTTTAAACAGGGTTTCTGGAGCTCATTTCAATCCTTATTTCCTTCTACATAATATTGGAAGTATTTTTGCATTTAAAAACATGTCAAATAATACAGAAAACTATGTTTTTAACGCGTTGACATACTGTGATTGCCCGAATGGTTTTAAGCTGAAACTATTTGTGGTCTACCTGGACTTCAGCAAGGCC
>NW_009620461.1:0-29909 GCF_000690535.1 Cariama cristata | reverse complement strand
CGTGCTGTGGGGAGAGCGGGAGGAGCGCGGAGCCCGCCTTTGTGTGTCTGTGTGTGTCTGTGTGCCCGAGTGCGGGCACCAGCCCCGTCCCGTCCGGAGTTGAGCCCAGATGTTGCCGTCCTCCGAACGTTAAACGTGCTGTGGGGAGAGCGGGAGGAGCGCGGAGCCCGCCTTTGTGTGTCTGTGTGTGTCTGTGTGCCCGAGTGCGGGCACCAGCCCCGTCCCGTCCGGAGTTGAGCCCAGATGTTGCCGTCCTCCGAACGTTAAATGATAGAGATCATCGATGGGATTTATTTTCTTGACTTCTTTATTGGCCAGGTCACAGCTGGGTTGCAAGATATTGATTAGTCCTGCCACCCGCCTTTCTTTACGAGGGTGGGCAGAGGCTTAAAAACCACTCTGGGACTCCCTGGAATGGCATGCTGGATATTAGCAGTCAAGTATTTCGAGCTGCAGCCCTCCTCTCGGTCTATTTGTTGTTTATTTTATTTTTGAGCGTAGTGCACTATTTCACAACTGAAGCTTTTTTCCTCCCCCCCCCAACCCTCTGATTTATGAGCTAGAAATTACTACAGAGCATCTTTTCTAATACTGGAAACAAGCAGCTAAACAGTGTTCCCCTTATTTGAATAACTACCCCCTGTTTGCTAAACAATTAAGTGATATCCCTTAAATAAGATTATTATTTTTTTTTCCCCTGTGTTCAGTAAACCTTTTCAGGTACTTACACGTGGATCACTGTGCAGCCCTTCCTCGCTTGCCAGGGCTGGCTGGTGTCACTGAAATCTTACGCCCGCTAAAGAGATACAGTTGTGATTTCTCAATAGTGGGCTTCCTTTGGATCAACCAGAAAATGTAGTTCACTACAAAGATCCTCTTTATCTGTGTAAATATAATATAGTCACAAAAAGATGCTTATTCTTATTTAAATTCATTCCGTGGTTTTCTGTGATTTGGCTTCCAAAGGCCATTCAGGATGGTAACAAAAAGCCACTGTTCAGTGTGGGTCCTCTATACCCCTAGGGTGGGGGTGATATCGTAGTTCGTATGACCATTGCAGAATGTTGAAATACTAACCTAGATTAATTTAATTTTTTCTTCTGGACTGTGTTTTATGCTCTGTGCTCGCTCACCTGCATGATGAGTGCTGTCTGCAACATCTTCACACCCAATTATCGTTTAAGCTATTGTGCTCTGTAGCAGTGGTAGGGGAGGCAGGAGAAGGAGTTGTATCTTGCTGTATAATTCTTTAAAGTTTATGTAAAGTGAATTTCATAAATAAAACTTGCATTTTGCGCCACAGACCTGCTTATATATTTTCTTTTTTTTAGTGATGGGATTATTATGTTTCCAAACAGCGTGGTGTGTTTTTTTTAATACCGATGTATTTGTCTGCACTGATAAGATGGGTGCATTATAAAACCCCTTTGAGAATCCCGATTAGTTGTACCGAGCATATGTATCCTTTGTATAAAGAGCTCAGGGCTTGCATCAACATCAGACCTCATCTGCATTTTCAATCTGAATTTTGCAGCACATGCTGTGTACTGCACATTTCTGCTGTGACATGCCAAAATGGATGAATAACCAGGCAACAGCCACCTGGTTGCACTGAAGGGTTGCTGGTAACTGGGTGGCTGTTGCTCACTTGCACAGCCTGACTGATTCCCACTTTCAGGGGTAGTTAATACAAGTATCAATCTTCTCTTCTTCAAATTTTTAAACTTCTGCCCGCTAACCGCTGGTAATATCTAATTGCTTTTTACTGGGCAGGTTGCTTTACTCTGAGTTCATTTACTAACAGGCAGACCCACTGCCAGGTCATTTCCTAGTAGACAGATAACGAAGAACATTAGTACACATACATTTGTACAACAGTTTTGTGGTTTTTTTATTTCTAAGGCTATAGATTGTGTCAGCTCTGTGTTATTCCTCAGGATGCTAAAGGTGAAATAAGCGTTGGAATATTTCTGATTCTGGGAAAGTTTGCTTTGTCTGGGTTTTGACATCTTTATTTTCAGAGCAGAAGGTTAAACTTCTGTATTTCACTTTGAAATTCCATATGTTTTGAATCGCACCTTCAGCTGTTGTGTCAAACTAGTGAGGGCATTGCACAAAGGATCCAGTGGTCAGTTATGTGGAATATTTAGCACAAAGTATGCTGATGTAAGGAGAGGTAAGTTTGTTTTTGTTTTTTTTTTTTTTTTGCTGTTAATAGTATCTAAATCTGGCAGATGTCAAATGGAGTTGGCTTACATAAATGCTGTGAGCTGTTCTATGTGAATTCAGAACCTAACAGGACAATATTGTTTAGAACAATAACCAAACCCGTTCTTAAAGTGAGTCATTTAGGACTGTATAGCTGTGGATGCTCTGCAGGCAGCAAACCGGTAAGTGTAGCTTTTAAAGGTGACTCTTGCCGGTTAGTGCAAACTGGAAACTTTTAGCCTTAGTAAATAAATCAAGGGACTCATAATTACCTTGTAGCTGCTGTTTGGAGTAAAGATACAAGTTCTGTTAGATTACCTGAATATACAGGATCAATTCTTCTTTTTGTCTCGCCAGATCTGCACACTGCCATATCATCCGATTTCTTTGATTACCTGAATCTGTAAGGATGCAGTTATGCTTTCTGGAACATAGGTGCTTCACGTTTTTTTTTCTTCTGAGCACAAAGCTTCTCAGCATTTCTCAGGAAGGTATTTTTTTGGATCAGGATGGAAAGATTAATTAAGGAGAATAATTCAAAACAGTTGCGGAACGCATCATCTATTTTATAAGCAGAATGGTATTCCAGATCCTGAAGTCATTCCGTACAGCAAAATATACCAATTTAACATGTACAAGTTTAAATAGTGCTTGATATTTTTAGTGTGGTTAAGCCATAAATCTGCCTTCCCAAGAGGATATGAAGTGTGTCCGTCTCCTATTTTACAGACGGAGAAACGGAAGGATCAAATGACTTTGTGCTGTGAGCTGAGGTTTATAGGAGCAAAAAGACAGGGTGTATTAGTTGATCACAGGAGCAGTACTGGCTTGCACATAGACAGAAGCCAAAGCAGTTGGCTTGTGCCCTGTTCTGAGTTGCAGCCAGACTACTCTCACTAGCCGTCCTGTTGAAGGATAGCTAAGGCATCTTTATCTTCACGCTGCAGTTGCTTTTTTCTTGACTGCCAGCTAACTTTACTGTAAATGAGCTTGATTGTTTAGCTCAACAATCTCTGTCAATAACATGCTAGATTTCTAATAGAACGTGTTTTAACACAAACACGTCGTCAGCTTCTTGCATCCATCTCCAAATAGTACAGATGAAACCTTCAGTCTTATTTCCTCTGTTCTCCTGCGCTAACCTCGCCTCACATTTCTATGTGGAATTCAGTTTGTATTTTTGTCTTAGACTAACATGGCCACTAATAATGAGGTATATCCAAAACTTCTGTCAAGCTGCCTAAATAACTGTTTCGGGGTAAAGCGAGGCAAAACATAGTGCATTTTTTGGGCTCATTTGGCTAAGAAACGGTTGGAGGAGGATCTTTGTTTTCTTGTTACAGCTTGAAACTTTCTGTGGGGCTGGTTACTGGCGAGTAGGTGAAGGTGGAGGTACCATGGGGCACTGGGAGAGGCTGGTGGGGTACCAGTGCTCCCTTCACCTCTCTGGGGCCATGGGAGGCCATCCTCGTTTTATAAAATACTCCTTGAGTTCTGGCTATCTGAGACAGAATATGTGTGGGACTTTGCTATAGGAAGATTTTTGACACGCGACACATTGTCACGGAGGCTTTTACGTCACTTTAGGATGTCGGTCAGCTAAAGATGATATTTTGCTGGTCTTCTACATAAGCAGTAACTTTCAGTATCTTTCAAAAATGGAATGATCTCAACTCGCAGCTTTTGGACAAAAAAACCCCAACCAAACAACAAACCCACAAACCAAAATACCCTGACTATGTTCTGTTGGAGAGCAGAATAGGAAGGCTGGGATTTTTAAGTAATTTTGGTCATAAGGCTAGTCTTAACTTAAACAAGTGTTGATAAAGCGGTGAAATTGCCTTAAAATAAGACTGAGTCAAGATTTTTTTAATTGGCTTTTTAAACGACTGACTCCAAAAATCTAGAGTCTTTAGTATGGATGTGATGTTTTGCATGTCTTTGTCATTTCCTAAGGACAACCCCCAGCTGGCTGGTTCATTAACACATGTGATCAGAGATCCCGTCTTTTCTGTTCACTACATATCTGGAGGTACTGGGGAAGACTTTTGAAGGCTGATGGTATTTCATGGTTAGCTGTACGCTGATGACACGGTTTTTCTTCCTCTTTCACTGTATTGAGGGGGTTTTGCCACCATTCTCAGTGTTGGACCTGTGTGGCTACTAGCTGGGTCAGATTTAGCCAAAAGATGATGGATCAGTGGGGAATTAAGTAACATACGGAGTGAAGATGGGAATGTGGTCTCCCTGCTGAAAGGGAGAATGTTTTTTTGTTATATTAGCCTATGCTAGATAATCTGTGATAGCTTCTGGGAGCTCAGACAGCACGTGATGGACTCACGAACTTCTCTGTCAAGGAAGCTATAATTGGTTATTTTACTTCTACCACGCAGATATCCGCAACTTCTTGCATTGCTGCAAGAGTGTCTGCCTCTGAGACATCTCTTTCCTTCCCTAACCTGCAGCCCAGAAATAAAACTTCGGAATAAAACAGGGTTTCACGTTTACAGCCTGACTCAAGGTGAACATGTTATCTACCACATTCCATAGTTGCAAGTTCATTTCTGAGTGTAATTTACCGTGTAGGTTTTGGTCTATAAAGTTCTCCATAATTTGAGTCTTGGGATCAGGGAAAATCCTGAGGAGAGCATTTTGACTGCTTGGATCGTTTGTGACACTTGAATGCATTCAGGAACTGAGATGAGGCACTTCCAGCAGAGAGTTTGTACCCCTGGGAGATGCGTTGCTTCGTTTCTTAAGTTTTGAAAGACTTTGAGTGTTGTGCGTGGGTGGGGTTTTTTTTTTGGTGTTTTGTTTTGTTTTCCTACTGGGTTGGTAGTCAGTTCTGTGAAGGTACAGGGGAACAAACTAGGTAATCCCTCGAAGTCCTCACAGGCCTGTCTTTGTGGCAACCCTGCACAGAAGAGTTGAAATGCAAATGTTTTGCATCATTTTCAGTCTGGAATCTCTTGTTACTGTGGGTTTTTTTTTTTTTGCATGTAACTGTGTACATTGTTGAGTAACCTTTTGCTTTGCTTTTCCTTATTTTTCTTGCTATTTGTCATTTTGTGAGGAGCTGGGCAGAATGCCTTTGAGGTGACTACTGTCCCCTTCCCAGTCATTTGGAAGCCGGAAGACTAACTTGGAAGGAGATGTCCCTTTTTATTTATTAGTCACGTGCATTTAATTCGTTGTAAGTGTCTCTAGCATTATGTAATACAAATGATTGATCTTGTTTCAGAGATGATCATTAGCAACAAAAGAAAAATATGTTTAGAAAGGGTTTTGAGAGTTTTAATCTGTACTACTTTCTCAAGGCCAAGGCAATTCTTATCTGTCACTTTTAAAGGATGTTTGCCAGCGTGGTTTTTTAAAATGCTGATAACTTGAGCATCTGCAACTTCTGTAGTCAGTGCTTAGCAATCTTACTACTAGGTGTTTAGCATTGGAGTAGTTTTCCTCTTGCATGTATTACGATGTGTATATGAAGACTTGCCAAGACTGTCTCCTTTTCCTTGTGTGAAATAACTCCAGTTGTTTCATCCTTTCCCTGTAGATGATGATGTTCTTATCTTTGACCAATTGATCTATCTTCAAAACTGGACAGGAAAGCTTTGTCGTGTAAAGCAGGAGAACCTTGTAGTGAGTGCTTTGGGCAATGCGTCTGCTTGTCATTCCTGGTGTGATGTTTGTTCCTTTTGCCATAGTATCGCATTGACTCATGTTCAGTCGGGAACTGCGAATCAGTTCTTCAGATCTTTTTCTGGAATACTGTTGTCTAGACAGTCATTCTCCCATCCTGTATTCGTCAGCTGATTATTTCTGCTTATGCGTCCTTAGTGAGCGACACCTCTCTTCCATACTATTTCTCCACGCTGGCTCCCAAATTTCCTTTCTCGCATAAGCCTGTTGGAAGCACCTTGTCTGACAGCTTTGTTGTGAGAGATGCAATTTAGGAATTGTACTCACTAACAGAAGCAGAGCTTGTTGAGAGAAGCAATGCATACTGAACAACTAAAGACACTTGGGTGTCGCAATGATTTGCCATTAGTTTGACTTCATATGCTTAAAGG
This sequence comes from Cariama cristata, assembly GCF_000690535.1. Classification (NCBI taxonomy): domain Eukaryota; kingdom Metazoa; phylum Chordata; class Aves; order Cariamiformes; family Cariamidae; genus Cariama; species Cariama cristata. Next base: position 23,628 of record NW_009620461.1, on the reverse strand, counting down.
AACATATTTTTCAGATCTTTACGGTGACAAGAGGCTGAAGTGATAGCTGTTTTCTGTTTTTTCATAGTGCATGTTTCTAGCGATTTAAAATGCACGTTCCCAGTTATATAGCTTAAAGACGATATGGTAACTTGTCAACTTTGCATTCTTGGGCACCTGAAATGTTTCATTTGAAAATAATGCTGATGTGACTTCCAGATGCTCCAGGGTGGGTAGGAGAGCTGCAAACAGTGCAGCTCTGAAAGTCACCTGTGCTGTAAGGACAAAGAAAGCAGCTTGGATTTTGCAGTTCGTAATGCATTGTGCTTGCTGGCTTTTGTTGTTTTGAGTAAGAAAATAGGATAAAATCAAATCAGTTTTGCAGGATTAAAAAAACCCGACGCAGTCTTGTTATGGGATTAGGCAAAAAGTGTGCTCTTAAAGGAGAGCTAATATAAGGGGAAAAAAACCCTGGTACTGATCGTACCTTTCATCTTCAGTGAAGGAACCAAGTCAGTTTTTTTCAGAGTCTTTGTTAATAGTAACAGGTTAAATTATTACGGCTGAAAGTCCATTTACTCAGCTCTCTAGTATATTGGGTTTTGTGTTCTTGATAGCTTGTGTCTAGAAAAACACAAATGGTAGATGAGGTAATAAACCCCCAAAAGGGGCTGTTAGTTAGCAGAACTGGCAATAAGGCATTTGAGGAATAGCTTAAATTTATCTCGGTTTTGCTTTCTGCGTTACTGGCTGTAGGTGTGGTGCGTGTGTCCTTTGAGGGCTCCGGGAGCAGGTGGTGGCTGGCCTTACGGAATCCCTACCGAAATGACGCGCTCCTTCCGCTCTTTCTGCAGCAGAGAAGAAATGGAGTGCCCTTTCAAATCCATTGCTCAGGATCTCTGGATTTGATTATTTTTTTTAATTGTTGTTTGCACTGAACTTATGATTTCTGAGTTTTATTTAGAAGTGCAAAATGAGTTCTTAACTATACACGTGTGTTCTGACAGACTTTTCTTGAATAATTTGCATTGAGTGTATGGGAATCTATGCATGTTGTGGATAAAAGGTGAGCACCAACTGCACAGTAGAGGCTCTTCTGTAGCACAAGTTACTGAATCCTGGTTAGTTATTTTTAAAACAAAGCATTTTCTTTTACTATCATAAATCCCTGACCACTTATAATAGGATAACATTTCATTTTTTGAAACTCTTTGAAATTACAGGTTGCAGTGCAGAAAGCAATTGATTACTCCATGAAGCCTTATTTTAACTTTTCCCCAGAGCAGTGTAGTGAGCTAAGCATGGGGGGGGGGGGGGGGGGGGGGGAACCAATACTTCTGATGCTTTGTTTTGTTACATAAGTTAAATGCAAGTCAGCTGCAAAAATGGTATTATTTCATCATTGTATCATACAAACAGCAATGGGTAACAACTTGATCCTTAATCAAGCTGTAGATACGTCGTAGACTATATAAATATGAAATAGTTGTACTTATACGGAGTAGCACTCACGCTTTTGTAGATAATGTTACCCATAAACTACAGAATATTATTTTTCTGAGCAAAGGCCCTGTATAAAGACGGCTGTTTGATTTTAAATATGCTGTCTTATTTTGGGGGGAGAAAAGTAGCATTGGGAAATTTAAATGTCGTCAGTAGTTCATAATGTTACCTCTGATTCCATAGGTACGACTGTGAGGAACACTCCCTGAAACTAAGGGGTATAGGATGAGTCACAGGTTGTAAATACTCATTTTTAAGCAATAGTGGTAGTTTTTTTTAAGGAATAAAGTTGGCTAATATTTTGTACCTCGAAGGAACATGCTGCTTTCCTAGGCTGTGTGGTTCCTTTCCTGCTATCTGTACTAGGTCTGTTAGTACAGTGGGGTACAGAGCTTGACTTGCAGTTTCTGCCTTTGCATGGGATTTAGAATTGCTCTTTCTGGCATTAACATCGTCTCCCCTCTTACTATGGTAAAGAAAAAAGAAATCTGAGCACGTATTTTTGTAACAGTTTAATGGACAACAGCTGGCAGAGCTGCTGTGTTATTCATGGTTAACAGTGGAAACTTCTTAAACATTCTTCACTTATCTGTCTCTTCCCTATTCCTCTACCTTGCCCCCCCTGCCCCCAGCTTCCTTCCTTTTTTTGGTCTGTAAAACTTCGGACAAAAAAAGAGGAAATCCTAAGGTGGAAAACAGAAGATCCCTGTTCTTCTATTTCGGTGTAAGGGAGCATGTGTCGGTTCTGTACAGAGGTCATTACTGTAGCTATACTTACTTCTCTTCCTCCACCCACTCACATCAGGAAAAAAAATTGAATAGCTAACTATAACTCAAGCCAAAATGATATTACTTCATGATATCCTTTCTTCCGCTTGGAATAACAGGACCCGAAAGCTAAAAAATTCTTGTCGTTGGGCCAGGTGCAGTTCTGAGTGCTCACCTATGTTGAACAACCGGGGCTATTCCTGGCTCTCGCCAGGTGGAGTAGGTAAAGTCAGGGTGGAGATGTCTGCCTGCACGTGTTTCGCCATTATATTTGTCTTGGGAAAATATGTCAGCACTAATTGTAAGCATCTCGAGGTCCAGTTTCTCTATTTGCTTACAGAACTGGCAAGCTAAATTCAAAAACTTAAAAACTGTTTTTCTTCTTTTTTTTGCAAATCAAATTGGAAGACAAAAGACTTGTCTGTTGTCTTTTCCGCATACAAGTTAGGCTTTTCGTAACGATTTAATTATGCGAAGACTTTGAAGAATTGCTTTCCACCGATTAATTGAAAAAGTGTAGTATAAGATGCTGAAAATAGGTGAAATATAATACTACTTATTTTTCTAGGAAAGTGTGTTCTTGCATGTGAGGCAACTTGGTTTTAGGGTTTAATCTTCTTTGGATGTGTAACATGGTAAACAATATTCAGAGGAATCTGAGGTAATGGGCGCTCTGACTTCAGAGGCCGGGTAACGGAAATCACTCACTCCGTGGTCACACACCATTGCCTTGGTTTTTATTAATTTTTTAAAAAACATAGATAGTAGCTTTAGCTCAACCTGAGCAATTATAATGTGCTTTAAGAAGAAGTGTTTAAAACTTGTTTCCTCGATGAAAAGCCTTGGCCTCCTGGCAGCACGAAGGGTGAGTGGTGTCGGTCTCGCCGCTGCTGCCTGGCTGTTGTTCAGCATTAGCCACATCCGCGGCTTTTTTATCTTCAATCTGGAGTGTGGTCATGCTTGTTTACATCCAGAAAGCCTTTGAGACTGAAAATTGTTGGGTTTTAATGTATTTCCATGCAAAGGAAAGTGTTTCTTTGTTTTGCCTCTGCAAAGACCCCATTTTACTGAATAGGCTGGGGCTTGAATAGCAATGCCTCTAAAAATGCGTATTTAATAGGTATATTAAATAACACCAGTTTTAAAGATGGCTGAGATAAAGTACAGAGGCTAGTTTTTATATAAACAGGCATGAATTATGTGGTTTCCTCTCTTCCCAGTGTAATCAGAAAAACGTAACCTAGTAAACAGAAACAAATGCAACTGTAACATTAATCACATAGGTTTTCATGATGATTCTTACAAAGATCTGTTTGAATTTATATTGATAAATAATCCCTCTAGCGCTCTCTTTGAGCAGCTGGTTAACAGCATCATAATTGAGGTATAACTGTGGTTGTACCGCTGATAAAGATCTGCAGTCTTTATCAGCGTGCTTTGCCTTTCTTTGTGGGTTCCTCAGAAAAATAATTACGGCGTAGAAAGGGACTGGGCTGATGGGGAGGTGCTCGTGTTTAGAGAAGCAGAGGTCCAGAGTAAACTTATGTAGCTGATAAGCGTTGAACAGACTCTTTAGAACAAGTCAGAATCTTTCGGTTAATCTATGAAGTGGATTTATTGTTTGCAGAACTGTCATAAGTTTGGCTTTTTAATGACCTCTGTAAAATGCCATTTATGGTTTTTTTGCATACCTTATGCAAAACCTCAAAAGCACTCTGCAGACTACAAATAGCAGGTTTTATGTAAAAAATACGGGATTTGTGTAGGATAGGAATATGCACAGCTACAGTACCATATGTTAAAGTAATTCAGGAAACCCAGAATAGCATATTGTCTTGAGTATGTGTGTGTGGGGGGAAACTTTGGCGAGCAGAACGCAATTGTCTGGGGACCAGCGTGACCGTGGCCAGGCCAGCTCTGGTGCTCGCCCGGCCCTGGCCGTGCGCTTCCCCCTGCTCCCTTGTGACGGCTTCTGTGGTGAACCGTTGAGAAGAGCTGATCTGGCTGAAAACTAATGACTTTTTTTTTTTCCTTTGGCAGGGAAGGATTTCTACTGGATCTGCACCTCTAGCTGGGCTCAGATTGTCTGCCAAAGTTTGTGTGCCAGCGTGGGGGAGGCGAGGGAGGGTGCAGCTGGGAGTACAGACGATGGCAGGACCCCAACGCTCTTCGTGCGTCTTGCTCAAAGTGCCTTGCCGCCGCAGCACACCGGCGCTTCCTCGTGCTGTAATGGCGCTGCCGAGCGGTGGGGCTTTTCTTAGCGGTTTTGTTGAGCGGTGGGGCTTTTCTGCTGCCAAGGGGACCTGGCTGCAGGGTCAGCCCGCTGGCTGTGGGGCTCTGAAGGCATGGGTCTCTTTGGCTGGTGAGAGGTGACGGGCTGCTAGCCCTGGTGCAAAGGCTAGCAGGTGTCTTGCTCGGTCAAACCTGCAGGCATGCCAGATGAGGTGTAATAAAGCTACAGCCTGATGAGAAATTTAGTTCGCTTGTCAGGACTATATGGCTGTTCTCATGGGGCAGGAACGAATAATGAGCTGACGTAGATAGTTTAGTTGGGTCTTCTCATCATGCTGTTTGGTCTGGATTCATGAGCGTGCTGTTTACTGAACACACTGTCAGTTCTAAAACACTTTTACAAATTTTGGGTTACTCCTTGCTGGTGCTGTTCAGATACAGTCTTAATTTGAGCACTTTGACTGGCATGGCAGTGAGTCCTGTTCTAGTGGCCGCTTTGTAAGCGATTGCCTGTCCTCTCTATCTCAGACTTTGTCTCCACGTGCAACAAGCAGAACTGTCCAAGCACGTATTTTTGGACGTTAAGTTGGGATTGATTCTTGTCAACTCTAAGCAGGCTGCTAAAATAGTTTGAGTGTCACAAGATTGGAAACAAAAAACTTGAAAGGTGCGACTTCAGTTCTATGGATGTAAAATTTGTCTCATTTTGCTGTGGAGCAAAATTTTTGGAAAAAGGTAGAACAATGACAGAACTGAGAACCTGTAACATACAGCAGGAGTTCAGTGAGATGAAAGTAAAATGAGCACAGATTTAATACTTCAAACATCCCTTTGAGAGGTGTGTGCCTCATTGCTGCATCCAGAACTTAAACAGGTAAACTTTGAGTCCTTTCAATATAGTAATATTGGAAAGAAAAATAAACACTTCTGCCTGATATCATTATAAAATACATATTTTGATTATAACATATAATAATGTGGTTGAGATGAGAATTTGAATACCCTCTGATTAATAAGAACTGCTGCTTCTCATAAAGTGATGGCTCTTAAGCGTTGCCACTGCCTCTTCAGTTGGGATAGTTCTGGGGATAATTCTGCAGGAAAAGCCTTGGTGGTTGTTCCTTCCAGCTGGCTCTACTAGTCTGGTCCCGTTTTCTCCTTTGCTGTGGATGTCTCTGATAGCCCTCGTGGAAGTGGTCAGTGGAGTGCCTGGGCATCCTGCACTGCCACGGTGGTGTTCCCTCCTTCTGGCTCTTGGCCCCTGTCACCCAGCTCCTTTGTCTGACTTCTGTCTGTCACTTCTTTAGGTCCAAAACCTGGGACTCAAGCTTAGAGAAAGTACTCTTTTATTAGTTAGGCAACGTTTGTTTTGTACCAAAATAAGTTTTGGACACGTAACAGGGACCTTTAGCACAGGAGGAATTGTTTCATTTACCTATGATCTATGGGGACATCAGAGTTTTCAATGTCTGTTAAATGTGAAACAGCATCCTTACAACTTCTCTGGTATGGTAGCTATAAAGCTTGGGGATCACATACATAATATGCATCATATTAGAGGCACTTTCTTGGGTGTCTTCCCCCCTTTTTAATTAGAGTGGTTGTGAACTGACTTCTACTGTGTTCAAAGCACTTTGTTTAATCTAAAACACCCTCTGGGAGTGTGTGGTGGGTGTGCTCGATGCCCAGAAATGTATGAGAATAGGAAGCAGAATGGGATACGTACCCTGTGTATGTATGTATTTGCAAGTTTCTTCAAGTTGGCAGTCGCCTTGCTTGTGACACACTTCCAGTTGCTGAGTGTGCTGTCAGCCAGTTTTCGTGGTTTCGAATTTGTGTGTCCCTGCTGTTCAACCCTACCTCAATGAACTGGGAGGTGAAGGGGAGAAAAAAGAGCCATCGTATGTCTGATATCGTTGGGATGGCTCAGATCCAGGATTCTGTTTAGGAAGAGTTCCGTAGCATGATCGTAAAATATGTAACTTGTCTGAAAATGTCAATATTTACTTCTCCCCCTGAAGCCTTGAATGCTTGAAGTATCCTTAAAATTTAAGGGGCAGATAGTTGTTATCAGGCATTGGTATTACTGTTGCTTCTCGTGGAGATAGCTTAGATAACCGTTAGCCTTCACATATGTATACATGCTCCTTGGTGTTTTTTTTTTGGTGTTTGTTTGTTTGGGGTTTTTTGTTTGTGGTTTTTTTTACAGATCTACAATATTAACTTGCAAAAGAGCGTGCTTTATGGGTGATGCCTTGTATGGCAGAGTAGATACAAAGACAATTTAATGAAAAAATACGTAAGCAATTTGGAAAAGAATAGCTTGGTCTCCTCAGATCTATGTTTAATAGGAAAGCTGTTTGGGCAGGTCTGGCTTTGCCCCTCTTTAGTTCCAAAGGTTGGATGTGGGGTAATTCCATCATGCAGTCATTGCTCTTCCTCTGAAGCTCCGGAAATTCATCAGTGTGTAGCTCAACCGTAAAATTCCTTGACTTTTTCCTACTATTAGGTATTACGTGCTAGCTAAAGAGATGTTTGTGTTCTGTATGGGTGTTGACCGAAGGAAGATGTGAAGCCATTCCTGCAGCCTGTGGTATGTCGTGCCGGCCCCGGGGAGGCACAGGAATGCTGCGGCTTCGGATGTCGCACTGAAACACTGACGCCGCTAGTGTAAAATATTGCAGCGCATAAACAGTATAGCATACCTGATTTAAATACCTCAAATTCTTCAAGCTTAGAGATGGAGCAGGATTTCATATAATTTGCTTTGTAATCTCACATCGAGCTGTCCAAGTCAGCGTTACACACTCGTGCGTGTGTGGGTGAAGAGCACTTGGCAGGCTTTTCTGGCTCTTGGCTCTTCTCACAGCTCCTACAATAATGGCTTAGAACCAGAACTCCTACCCTTCCCCCTGCTGAAATTACCCATGCGCTTATCCCAAATAACACCATCCTTGCTGTACAACGTTAGTTTCAGGCTAAATTAGTTTATTTTTCTGATAATACGAAAAATAAATTTATCCATGCAGTTGTGTAGAAATACATACAAAGATCTTACGCAAGTTGTTTTGTGGTTACTTACAAACTGTTTTTACCTAGAAACTATTTGCTTTGTTAATCTTGCAAAGGTGAATTGCTATAAATCCTGAAGTAAGTGAGCTGAAAACACTCAAGTATGTATTTTTATTTGTAAATTTTTGAAGGGCCTTTTTTTTTTTTTCCCCAAAATAAGGAAACCTGCAGGTTCTTGCAGCAGCTTCAGTTGGAAACGAAGGGAGACTGGAGAGATGTGCCTAGGAAGTTAGACTTGGCAAACCCAATGGAGGATGGTCAGTACTGGGCTTGGGAAGAGACTGGATGAGGGATTACGGAGCCTAAGTGAAGTGACAGACGGGGGCAGAGAGGTCAGAGTTGCCATGTGGTTTTATCAGGTCATGAAGCGGGGCTTGCAAAAGGGTTTACTAGTGAACTGACAGAGGGGGGGGGAAAGCTGGTGGTCAGGCATGGAGAGCAAGGAGGACTTAGGACTGTAGTGAAAGGCACAAAAACATGTGAAAGTGTGGGAGGCTTTGTGAGATGCTTGCTTTATGCTCCACTGATGGCTTCTGTGGCATCTGCTGCCTGCCTGCCCAGCAGGGAAGTTGTAATTAAAGTTTACTGCAAAACTTGCAGAATAAAGACGATGCGGGGAGCAGATCTTCTGGGCAGTCGTTTCCGGACAATGTGATGTCAGGGATTGTGGTTTGGAAAGGATCTATAACATTACTTGTGGTGCTAAATGGATCTTATTAAAGCACGCTTCAGAAACGAGCATGTCAAGAATTTGAAGTGCTTGATTCAGGTTGAATTTTCAGAGTATCTTGTTTAGTTGTGTGGTTTTAGGTAAGGACCTCAGATTTGAGCTTTCTGTAATCGGTTGTATTTATTTTAGTTTGTAGGTCACGCAGGTTTTAGTTTGCTAGATAACGACTCCGAGAGATTCTTGAATGTTGCTAATGAGCTTTGGGCTAATCAAAAGTCCTTGTCCTGCGGTGCTAAGTAAGGGCTTGCTGCTCTCCGAATGAGCTGTTCTCAACATACACAATTTTGCGCTTCCACAAGGCTGCTTGGAAACTTTTGGCTCAGTATTTAATTGTGACCAAAGAAGAGGGCTCGAATTGAGAGCTCGTGGGGTAACGCTGTTACCTGTATTATGTGCTCTAGCCGTTGAGGTGCTAGTGCATTAGCTAGGAGTAGGCAGTATTTAGCTGCAACTCGAGGATTTGGTCACGTATGACAGACAGTGGTTGATGTTGAAAGATATAAACGCTACAGATGCTATCTCTATCTGTAAGGTGTTACTGTTAATGCTGGTCCACCAAGTACAGATGCTATCTCTATCTGTAAGGTGTCAGTGTTAATGCTGGTCTACCAGGGTAGTGGATTCTGTCGGTGTCCTGTTGCTTATGGAAATCAAGTTTGAATTTGATCTGTAGGTGAACTTTCAAGTGGCAAACCTAATCTTGATTAAATGACCTGTTTGCTTGGCTTTAAAGTAAATGCTTTGTTTGCCGTACAATACACTAGCATTCCTTGTATTGTCTGCGCCATCTCATTTCACCTCAGTGACATGTAGACTAGTAGAACTTGTATACCAAAAAATACCACTCATTTAATAAAATGAAGAGTATGTATTTGCTCAGAAGTGTAGAAAGTGATGAATGAGTGTGATTTTGTTGAACTAAGGTTGATTGCATACTGCAGAGCCTTTTTTTTCTTAAGGCTGCTGCTTAGAGCGAGCCTTCTGGGGCTGCTGGCAGGCACTTGTAGAAAACAGGGTGAGCGTGTGTGAGTACATATGTACCGGTACAGCTCAAAATGCCATCACAAAGGGCTGTTGCAGAGTGTGATAGGAGTTGAACCTGTATTATCATGAACCTTGTGCAGCAGAAGTGTGATGAATGCATATATTGTTTGTGTGGTGGTGGCCTTTTTATTCACGAATCACAATGGATAATATTAAAATGGTTTTAAATGACTGTTCTCTTATATAATTTTCTTCTGTAATCTTGAACATGTATTTGAAAGCGCTTTCTGTTTTCTTATCACAAATATGATTTAAGTTTTCAAGTAATGCAGCTGTGCGTGTTGGGGGAGACACTGGTGACCTTACTAAAGACCGAATTCAGGCCATTCGGCTACTGTCCAAATGCTCTGCCAGCTTAGCTACTTGACCACCTGCTTCTGTTTTTCCATTCCCTTTGCAAATGTAGGTTTTGTTCATTTTCTGGCATCTCAGCGTTGCCTTTTGTAAAAAGAGAAATTAAACCACATGGGTAAGGTCTATGCTGTAGACTGCTTGGGGGTCTTTGTGATTCTTGTAGTCATTTGAATTTTCATTAGTCATTCAAGCATGGGCTTGTTGGAAAAGAGCAGAGGATGATGGCTTCTGCACCTCCACGCTTGCTTTCCCCCAACCTCGTACACTTCACGTTGTAAGACACAACAGCAGCCGTGTAGTTCTCCTTGGTCACGCTGTGACTTTCCCGCTCTGCGTGCGCTTGGTGGTTGTCCCCAGTGGGAAACATCCCGGTAGCACCCACACGCTATTGGGGTGTGACGGTATTCCTTAAACTGTCAAAACAAGCAGCTTAAGTTCTTTGTCTCTGTTCATCTCTTTTCGACATGAAAAATGGAGGAAAAGGGAAAGATGGATCATAAGTCTGACTTGGAGACATAATGGTAAATGCCTTTGAGTATGAATCCCTTAATAGCCCAGTGTGGTTGGAGTGCTGAATGGGGAGTCTCCAGTAATGAGTTACATTCCCACACCTACTCCTGATCTGCTCATTGACTGTGTCCGAATTACACGACCTCAGTGCCTGGTTTGTAGAGCAGCACGCTGACAAGCAGGCTGTTGCTGCTGACTGAAAGCTTGTGTACTTGTATCCTCTGACATAGCTGAGATAGTTCAGGAGTTACGTCTGTGGCTGGTTGATGAGAACTGAAGGAAAAAGGGTTGGCTGTTCTCTGACTTCTCACTTTGTTAAATGCTGCTAGCAGTTTCTAAAGTTTCCGTCCCGTTTTTGTCAACAGATAACAACCGTGATGCAGTGATTTGGGTGCACATGGATATTAAGGCACTAAATCGTAAACCAGAAAAATCTTAAATTACTTCTGGTATCAGTATGAATGTCAATGGCTTGTTTTTATCTTGTACTTTTAAAAATGCATTAATCGTGTGGACAAAGTTATGTCCGTCCTGCTTTTTTCCATTGCATCTGAAGACTGCCCCAGAGAAGCCGTACCTAGCTGAAACGCTCCGAGCCCACGAGGCCGTGGCACACTTTGAGGCCATGGCGCACATCCAGCCCATTCCGACAGCACCCGTGTTGCAGTGAGTGCTCATAGCATCAGTTACATGAAGGCGCTTTGCATCTCAACAAATGCCCAGCGGTACCGTGCTGCTCAGCGTGCATCTGTACCTGGCGCTGCCATCCATGTACACAAGGGTTCCTTAGCGTAACTCACCATCACCTCATAGTAAAAGAGGGTCTCGACTTTTCAGCTTTCACCACCTGTCTGTCTCTGGACACCAACGCACGCATTTGGTGTTCTCGCAGGCTTGGTCTGAGTGAATAGGATGGAACAGGGAGGTACTGCAGAAGCTGTGCAGATGGCTGAAGAACGCTCACTTTTATTTTGGTGTTTGCTTCCACTGCGTTCTGTAATACCTGCAAGAAATGGTGTCTTTCGACAGGTGACTAGACTACCTGGACGGTTTTCTGCTGGTTGTTGGGGCAGCAGAAGAAAGTAGGCTGAGCAGGCACCGGCGATGGATTTGATCTAAATATAGTCAGCTATGCACATACTTCCAATGTTGGCTGGAGGAGTGCGATGTTGTTAGCTGGCTCTATTGCTTGTTAGACAGATTACAGTCACTTGGCAATGCTGAAGTGGGAACTTTGGCCTGTGAGACACAGAGTCTATTAAGAGGGTTGAACGCCTACGTGTTTCAGCATTTGAAAAAGTATCTGTTGTGTTAGGATGATGGGATCTGGTGTCAGGAGGTGGTTGTGCAGACTCCACGGAGATGTGTAGGGGGGGCCCGCGTGAGGTCCGTGTAGGTGTGGGGTTTAGAAATTCGCTGGATTGCCCGTGTAGTGTTGGAAGATCCCCAGGCTTCCTTCTGGCATCCCGGAGGATTGGCCTGGGGCTCCCAGTTAAAGGTGAGATGGTGTAAGCTGTGCAGAAACTTCACATCCTCTATGCTGTCATGCTATAGAGGCTTCAACAGAAATATTAAGAATTCTTTAAGAATAGCTTACTGGTTTTGATAATTTATTTAACAGAAGTGGAGTACTTCAGCTCCCAGTCTTAAGCTTTCTACAGTAAATATTTATGTTCTCTTGATTTTTCATCTATTGGGTACCAAAGATGAACTTTAGAGCCAGCGTTCCTTCACTCATTTTTTTACTTTCCTCCCTTGCTTTGTAAAAGCATCTGCCACAGAACAAGCCCACAACACAAGATGTTATATCTTTTAGGTTTTTTTTTTTTTAAAAAAAAAACCAAACTCACAAATGATCCCCAAAACAAAATACAAAATAGTCCAACTTCTACTAATTAGTGCCTAGTATTCTGCTTTCAGGATATTAGAAAGACAATGTAATTAAACAACACACATGGAAACAATTTTCTTTTTAAAGCTAGCTCCTTGTGAGCATTCAGAGTTAGGTGGGGGAAAAAAAAAGTCTGGCTTGGTGTCATCTGATACAGGGGAAGATTTCTGGTGTTGTGTCCTGTTTATAAAGTTTCTACTTCCCAAGAGGCAAAATATTGTATATTATAAAGATCAGTTAAGGAAAACATTACCTCTTTGAACAATGTGCTACTAGTGTCCTGTGCAAATCACATGCTGTCAGCTGGTTTTTAGTGTCAAATGGAGATTATTTTATTTTTTTGTTCACAATGGTGTTACAGACTGTCACCAAGTAGCAGATGGCTATATGCCAGCAATGTGCCACTGCAAGTTTGAAGTAGTAGTATCTGGATTAAGATAACAAATAACAGCTTTTCTTGATATACCCTAAAGAGAGAGTTGTTAGAGCATCCAAGCTCTCCAGAGATTGATTTATTTACTTTCTTTTTTTAAACTGGCTGTGTGCTCAGCATATCTGGGCTTTAGCCTGGATAGGTTTTGACATGTGTCTGCTAGGAAGAGTTTAAAAAGGTGATGAGTTAAAATTAGTATGTTATTTCCAGTTTGTAATTATAAGTAATCACCATAAAGCACAGTTATGGTTTTTTGTGGCTAAAATTGAGGGCCTTACTTCTCAAAATAAATGCAGAAAAGTGGAAATTCTGTGACACAACACATAGTTTTGTCTCATTTTCTTTTAACCTTTTCAGTCTTAGGCATTTGGAGAAGAGATGCTATCAATGTCAAAAGCAGTTAGGTGGAGGAACAGTTGAACTGAGAACTGACCGTTTGTTTGCCCGACCTTGTTAGGTTATTGAAAGAGGAAACAGGATCAATATTCTCTCTGCTCTTCTCCAGATGTTGCTACGGGAGAAAGACTTAGACTTATTCTGGCTTAAAAGTTTGACAGTTGACTTTGTTATGCCACATTAAACATGATGTGAACTTCCCATACATAAGCTATTGATAATTTTTGTGTAGTCTGGAGAGAGTGGTCTTGATTCTCAAGCTGTTGTGCCCAGTAGAGTCTTAAGTGCAGGAATAAATCATCATTGCGTTAGTTTGCTGTGACAAATTGTGTTCAGTGTGAGTGGCCAAGGCGGGGTAGGGGAAGAATGGGGGCTCATGAGAGAGGTTTGAAAACATTTGCTGCAGAAAAAGGAAATGGTGCTGCCAAATAATTTCTTTTAGGTCAGTATTTAAGCTTCTTTAAAGTTTAGAACCAGAAAGGCCTTGTTATCAAAAGCAGACTTGATGACAGACAGATCTGAAGTACCTAAACAAAACCAAACTCTGATTACGCATTTCTGTCTATCAAACTAGAAGCTTGTCAGCTGCTGAGAGGGGAGCAAGTAGAAGAGAAGGGAAAATGGACAGGGTAAAATTGGAGTTTCTTCAAAAATGTCCAGTTATCCTAAGGTATTTCTGAAATGCTCTTATTTCCTGTTGATATTTCTACTTAATATGAAGATTTTGGTAGTATCTGTAGTGCAGGATTGGGATTAACAGTTTCAGCAAGACCAGAATATTTTTTTTTCTGACAACAATACTCTCATTTATTTCTAGATTTGGCGCAGTAAGTCTAGAAAACTCTACTTTTTGGACTCTAGCATGTTCATATCTTCTGTAGAAACAGCTACTTTCATAAGGTTAATAGTTTGCCTTAAATATTCAAGTTTCTTTTTAAATTGCTCATTTTCCTCATGTTTTTTAGGGAATTGTCTGTGTCCTTCAGGATTTCTATGGACAACCTGTTAGCTCTCCCAGTTGATTTGGAAATTAGAGATGTTCCCTGTAGTTGTAGGAAAACAGAAGGTCTGCTGGTTTTGAGCAACGCTCAGCAGATATTTCTTATACTTCACAGTTATTTCTGATGGTGATGTATCAAATAAAAGGAGACCTTGAAGTCCACCGCTATTCAAGTTCAAGTGTTTCACCTCCATTGAAATTTCCTCAATAGCTACGCCCATGACTTGTTTGTTGTACTCTGTGCGTAGTTTGGAGATACAAAGTAGGAGCAGACTAGAAGGGAAAAGTGGTGGAAAAACCTGAATTTGGTAAGGTGAAGCCAGAGAGCAGACATTTGGGAGTGGGGGCTGGAAAGTGTCAAAGGAAGTATTTGAGAGAGGAGACCTGGGGGCAATAGAAGGAGGCTTTGTGAAGAAGGGCTATGGGGGAGCTCTCTGCCTTTGGCAGTTGTCAAAGTCTACTTTAAGCCCATGAATGTGGGAACATAAATGAATCGAGAACATTACCTGTTGTCTGTGGTTTAGCAGCAGTCTCTTTATTAGCTATCTCAAAGTACTGGAGAGTGGAGGTAAGAAGTTATTTACCCCTTTTCACAGAGGGAAGTAACATCCAGCGTGTCCAGCTGGGAATGCAGGTGCTGGGGTTTGTTCTCTGTGCAGGCACTTGGTGTCCTGGGCTGCCCTTGCCCTTTGCAGCGGAGCTGAGCGGGTGTGCTCGGCCCTCCCGTAACCCCTTCCTCAGTGAATCCCCAACTAATCGCCTTGTTTCCAGCTCTCCTCTTCAAGTTCTTCTTGCGTGCCTTGCAGCAGGTCACTGCAGAGAGAGTTGGTGACAAGAAGTCAACGGGACTGATTTGGGGAAGTCAAAGCTTGGAGTTGTGAAAGTAGAAGCATCTCGGGCAGGAGCTGCAGGAGGGGAAGTGAAAACAGACTGATGATTAACAGGCAGATGCCTGTCCAGGACTCCTTGTGCTAACTTGGTGGGTTTTTTTGTTTTGTTCACATGCACTCACAATTCTGGTGCATGTATGAAAGCTCGGGTCTGGTGCAGACGTACTCCTGTTGCTTCTGTTCAATCTTGCCTGGCAAGCGCCGAGGTACACGTGTGCCTGTCTTCCCTTCAGTACCAGCTTGGAGGGTGATGGAAAGCGGCTGCCGAGGCAGTTCTTCCTAATGCCTACTTGTACCAAGAAAAGCACTTGGAATATCTTTTGATTCAAAAAGCATGGGGAAGGCTTCAAATTATTAACTCAAATATAGCATATTATTTTCATGTAATAGTTTTTAGAGTTCCCGGAGGACATCGATAGCAGTGGCTTAAAAGCTACCATTAAATGTATTTGGTATCTAGCATGCTTGAGTCCCAAAGACTTTATTTCTATTACAATAGAACCTAATGGTCTCTATTGTGGTCTGGAGATCTCCGCCCTCACCCATACCCAACTTACATGCTTTAAACTGACCACACGTCTTACGTATGAGTTCCTTGTACCTGCAGTCACAAAACATTGGATTGGTATAAAGCATGCTTGGAGAGCGACCTCAATTCTGTCCGTCGACAAATGTCAGTGCGGATAGTCTGGCCTGAGGCTGCACCAGGTAATTGCTGAGAAAGTTTAGAAAAACAAATCATCTGAGTCATGATGTGAGAGAACTTAAGACTGGAACTTGAGAATGCTTTGACTGTGCTGTCAAAGCACTTGTATAAGCTCCACGTAATTAATTCTAAATTAACTTCTACTTCATACTTGACTATACAATCTAATAAATGTGTATATAGGCTGAGGGGGGTGTGTGTGTGTGTCATGCAATGAAAATGTTGGAAGATTGCTGTACTGGGGTAGGTGAGGAATTTATTAGGTTAGTGCCCTGGTCAAGCCTTGTGGCAGTCTGGCACGGGAGGAATCAAGAATTACCATGGGCCATCTCGCTCTGATAAGAAGTAGCCACCTTTCCATGATTCACGTAATGCAAAAGACTGGTATAATTTTCATCTACTCTAAATGAACTTGGAAGTGGACGTAATGGAGTGAATTTTGTTCTTTAACGATTTGTGAATCTGAAGTAATATTAGTGAAGATACTTGACCTTACCCAAACTAGAGAAAAAGAAGGGAGAACTTGGCTTTTTACCATAACAACAAACACATGTAAATTTATTTTATTAAAAAAGTTGCTATTTATTTTTAATGATTCAAGGAAGTAAATGTATGAGAAAAAAACTGGATCTTTGGAGAACTTTTACTAGTGTTACTTCAAGTAGGTATACTATTTTAACAAGTCATTTTGATAAAGTATTATAATTTATGGTTGGCAGCTTCTCTGTTAATTAGCAGACAATTTCTTTCCGGCATATATTGTTTTTTTTGATATTAATGAATGTAATGTTAATCAAAAAACACTTTAACTCATAAAAGCAGGCTAATGAAAAGAAATAATTACTGAGAGCTACAAAGACTCAGGAAAATACTGTGGTTTCTCAGTTAATTTTAATGACTACTTCTAAAACTCCTGGAAAAACAGCTTTGAGATTTGTTTTTAAAATTAAAGTGTGCTTGCATTTCTCTCCATGCACAGAATAAACTGCTATGTGCTCCTTTTCAAAACCAATTGAAGTGAATTTTTTTTTCCCAGAGCGTCTAGCATTTCTTACTGTCTCAATGTACATTTAGTACTGTCACTTCTCTTGTACTGGACTTGTTTGTGCCTATGATGATTCAAGTGATTGACAAAATGAAGTAGAGTCTTTGTGTTTTAGAAAGAGGAACTCTGATAGACATGAGCTCTGTTAGAGATCTTCTCTCTCTGGGTTTATTAATCTGTGCCAATATTTCTGTAAGATATGAAAGTGCCTTTATCTTATGGAGGAATAAATGCCAGTCTCTGTTCTTTACAGACTCTTTGCAGAGAACAATTGTTCTGGTACAGTAGACAGTGACCACTGTAATGGTCTGTAACTCCTCTTCAGGAAATATGGAAGCTGTCCTAAGTTTTTGAGCTACTCTAGAAGGAAAGTGACGTGTGCTTTCTTCTTTTCCAGAAGCATAGTAGACCTTAAATGTTTAAAGTAACAACTTACCCCAGCAAATATATAGGATATTCTTTAAGAAACATTACTACTTCTATTGTCTTAATTTTTTTTCGCCTGCCACTTTCTTCAAAGAAGTGCAAGCATAGGTTAGACGTCAATGGACCTTTTATTTTCTTCCCTTTACTACATGTCATATAAAGCTTCATGCTGAGTGAATATTGACAAGCATTTCATCGTGCAAGTCTGTTAAAACATGCAGTTGCCACACCTTGCTTGCCAACATTTTTTACCTTAAATTTTCTGTAGCTCTTCATTGTGGTCCCTTTGTCATCTTTGTGACCCTTCGTTGGACTCTCTCCAGAATGCCCATGTTTCTTGCACTGGGGAGCCCAGAACTGGACACAGTTCTCTGTTCCAGGTGTGGTGTAACCAGCGCTGAATAGAGGGGAAGGATCACCTCCCTCAGCCTGCTGGCAATGCTTTATCTAATGCAGCCCAGGACACCCTTGGCCTCCTTTACCATGAAAGCATGTTGCTGGCTCATGGTCAGCTTGGTGTCCACCAGGACCCCCAGGTCCTTGTCTGCTTCCCAGCTGGGCAGCCCCCAGCCTGTACTGGTGCCTGAGGTTGTTCCTCCCCAGGTGCAGGACTTTGCACTTGCCCTGGTTGAACCTCAGGAGGTTCCTGCCAGCCCCTTTCTCCAGCCTGTTGAGGTCCCTCTGGATGGCAACCCAACCCTCTGGTCTGTCAGGCACTTCTCCCACTTTTGTGCCTTCAGTGAAGTGGCTGATAGTTATGCTGTGCCTCATCGTCCGGTTCATTAATGAAGATGTTAAACAGGCCTGGACCCAGTATTGATCCCCGGGGTACACCACTAGTTACTGGTCTCCACCTAGACTTTGTGCCACTGATCGCCACCCCTGGGCCCTGCCGTTCAGCTGGTTTTCAGCCACCTCGGTGTCTGCTCGTCCTGCCTGTACTTCGTCAGCTTCTCTGGGCGAGTCTGACGTTTTTTTTCAGGTAGACGCTACCCCCTGCTCTCCCCTCATCTGCCAGGCTGATCATTTCATCACAGAAGGGTATGGTGTGGGTATGTGTCTGTACAGGTGGGTGTTTGTTTAACGTGTAACTCCTGAGGTGTTGCTCTGACCGGGTTTGCTTCAGAATCTGTGCTGTTCAGAGCACCGGTCTCTTCCTCGGCTTCTACGCTTAAAGCTACGAACCCTTCTGTTTAAGATAAATGACTAATGCTTATACTAATTGAAAATAGATATTTTTTATTAATTGTGGAATGCCTTAATGATATATTTCAAGCTGAACTTTCAAGCTTTGGAACTTCCTTAATTATTTGCAGATTTTTTTTTAAATGACATTACATTAAAAGTAACTAAGGAATGATCTGCTGTAGCTATCCCTGCTTAGTCTGATCTTACATGATTAAGCTTATCTGATTGTAACAAGCCTTACACTGTTCAATTCAAAGATAAAATTACAAAATTCTACCACAGATTTCTGCCTGAAGGCTTAATATAAGCAACTCTGAAATGAAACTTAAGCTTGAGTATGGCATTATGATATTTTTTTTCCCATCTGTTAAAAACAAATAAACCCCCCAAAGTGTCCCACAATTACCGGGTTGCTATGGAAACTAACTTTCCACTGTATTGTTTCAGAAATGGATGTGTTTTATGTACACACTTGAACTGGTTCAACTGCAGCAAAAGTAATGGTAAATAATCTGTGTGAAGGTAACCTTAAACCTTTTGCTTAAGCACTTTTTGTGTAAGTCTTGACAATGAGAGAGTGTTTGTAATGATGTTTTTACATTGAATTTCTGTTGTATTTGTCAAATAGAACGAGGGTTTCTGCTCTGGTGACTCTGGCTACCTGCTTTTCCTGGAGTTATAGAAATGCATAAGAAAAGTGAAGCTCTAGTCCTTTTGGATGAGATTGGACCACGGTCAGTAGAGCAGTCAGTGAATTTTCTTGGGTTATTTCATGTTCCGGGCTTTGTTTATTTGAGAGGGTTTGTGTGTGTCTCAGCTGAATTTGTAGGAGTAAAACTACACTAGGAACCTTTAGCTTAAAATGTTCCAGGTTAGGTATCTTAACTTTGCCACAGTAATGAGCTACTGAATTTATAACATAAGTGGAAGGATATGTGAGGCACAACTCAAAAGTTTAGGTAATTGTGGAATATTCACATTGTTATGTAGAAATGAATGCCTTTTACAGTTGTAGGTGAGTTTGATAAACTGTAAATATTGGTCTGTGGCACATGGTGACATCTTTCACAGCAGGGGTACAGAACCCCTCTGAAGTCATGTTTGTCCTGGTCCTAAGAGGTGGTCACCAGGCACACAGGGGTCCCAAGTTTACCTTTCACCACGCAGTCTTGTCCTCAGGCTTTGAGTGTGTCCTTGGAAGGTGACACATGCGTCACCGAACATGTAGTATCCTTGATTACAGAGAAGGAAATAGAGACCAAATTTCTTACCTCAGTCCTTGACAAATTTCAATGCACTTTTTTCTGATGGCACGCTTGGCAAATAATTTAATGTTCATACAGTAAAGAAGTTCTCCTTTGCTGTATCAGATGCAGAAGGGAACAAGCATTTTCCATAACTATAAATTTTTTTTTTTTAATTTTTCATGTCTTTTTATCCTTACCATAATGTCTTCAGTAGATGCTGCAGCCCAGGAATCCCAGTGCTGAAGACGCAATGGGACAGATGCTTTCTTCACTTGTGCTTTAGCTGATACTAGCTGATGATGATGGTCTCTCAGGAGTGTCTTGAACTAACTTGCTCCTTCTGGAGTCCTTACATCTGTGCTGCGTGATGGGCTAAGAGGAGCATGACTTCTCTAAATATCCATTCCTAGAGCTCCTAAAGGACAGGTTTGAGGAAAAGGCTCGGGTGGGATTCTATCAGACATCACGGTAGCTGACACAAAGGCCCAGGAAGGAAGGGAGTTGGTGTCCATGTGTCTTAGTATCCGTACAATATTGAACATACAGATTTTGGAATGGTTTGAAATCTTTCCCCATTACAAACAAAAAATGTCTGCACAGGACTGATTTGGGGGAGATACTTACAGTTGCTCTGGGGCTCCTGATAATCAGATAACGTATGATTAATATTTAAACCTTAAAGTCCTTATCACAGGCTTCTTATTTGATCATTTAATGGAGGCAAAAACTCTAGTTGCATTTTTAATTTTAACAAAACCCAAATACTTTTTTTAATCCCTAAAGAAATTTATTTTAAGGACTTCAGCTCAGGGATTTGCATTGTTCATTTATGTCCTTTAATTACCTTCTGGCTGCTGTCAGCCACAAATTTCTTCCAGTATAGTTTTAGCCATAGTAATTATGCAATAATACACAGGGCCTGGGCTGGGAATAAGGAAACTGTGTTCTATTTCTATCTGTTCCTTAGTTTTGTTTTATGACACACAGCAAGTCACTGAACCTCTTTGTATGCTCATTTTTTAAGCCTAGGAAGAAAATTACGTTCTTACATTTGTGAAATATTTGAAGATTCTTCAGACAGTTAATTGACATGTAGTGTATGTATATTTTTCACTCCTTTAAAATACTTAGATATTTATTTCTATTAAACTTTAGAGGAAAGTAATAAACTATCTTGATTTGTATATATATATTTTTTGTGTGTGTGTGTAAGAGGGAGTTTCCGAGTTACAAGATGTCATGTTTGAGATAAAGTGTAAATAATGTGTAGAATGGAGTTTTGAAATGTAATTGTGTGTGAAAGTAGCTGTGCTTGCTAAACAATCAAAATACTAAACAGTGTTTGGTACCTGTTAGTTCTGGTCTTCTTTTCCATTTTTACAATACACGAGTGAAAAAAAAAGCTTATCCTGATATTGAGTTTGTATGCACTCACATCCATGGTGTGCTCTAGTTGTTTTTGGAATAGCTGGAAACAACATGCCTCCAAGAAAAAATGAAATGTATGAACTTGTTACCATCACAATTAATTAAAAAGCAAATTAGATTTCATAAAATGTGTTGCATTCTCAAGATCCGTTATAATTCTTTGGAGATGAACTACTAAGTTGAAGGCTTTCTCTGTGGTTTGGTTTTTTTTTTTAATAATTCTAGAGTGTAAGATACTTGGGCATACTGGAAGGAGTGAAAAAAAGAGTGAATAACTTTCAGTATAGCTTGCTTTAGGTATACTTCAGTTGCTCCCTTGTAAGGCTTTAATTTCACTTGTACTCAGAAGAAATGGAATTATTTTGGTCAGAACAACAGGAGGAGGTTTCTTGTGATGCTGTGGAGCCTGGCTCACAGGGAGGAGCTGTGATCTGTCAAAAGTACTTACAGAGAGTACAGATCACTGCATAAAATGTACTGTATTAATGTTTACCTAGGGAGTCTATGATATTGAAATGATTGCCATGAGTAGACCCCAGCTATATGTTGATAACAAGAAGTCGTCGTATTTACATGGTGATATATTTTTTTTTTTTTTAAAGACATATTTTCAAGTAGCAGAGTTAATTGGGGTCAACCTCTTGGCTGCTATATACAGGCACAGTGCCATTAACCTGAGCTGCTTCGGTGGTAAACTTATGCTTCTATGATAAAAATTTATGGCCCTAATACTTTCTCCTTTTTTTAAAAAGGATTAAGCATGGACATTGATTCTTCTTTGCATAGAATGGGAGATTTTCTTTCTGATGTTAAGCTGATCAATGTTTGATGAATGAGGGGTGAGAGGTGGAGGAATTCTTAATGTGGCCACTTATATAACAGGTAAAACCCGTTTAAATTTCTCACCTGAATACATTCTGCCTGAACTAGTCACAAAGTCTTCACTCTTGCTGCCAAGCTCCATTTCTCTGCGGTACCCTTCAATGTGAGGAAGTAGACCATTTTCTCACTGCTCAACAGCTTTTTCTTTTGTGTCTCTCTCCTGAGTCCTCCACAAGAAGTGGAGTTGGGGGGAATGTTCACCTCTGAATTTGATCTAAGTGTCCGTGGTTTGGGTGAGGGATAGATCTGTACCTCCTCACAGGGTGGACAGAGGTTGGGCAGTGCTTACTTTCCTTGGCTCCACCAAGGCAAATGAGCTATTTCAGCAAAAAGGTTGAGAGTTGTTGGCTAAGTCTAACTGAACAGTGACTGAGTGTTGGTTCACGTTAAAACAAACATGTTTTACGCAGACTATGAAATCAGGCACTTGAGACTGAAGAAAGTGAGGAGGGAGAGAAGAATAGTTCATTGTTGTTGTATGATGTGCTGTTAAATGTTTAAAAATTTCACTGGATATGGTAAGGGTCAGCATGTGGAAGTTAGAAATGTACAGTTCAAAGGTGTATCTCCGCTCTCTGAGCCTGCCTCTGCTAGGAAAAGCAGAATGAAATAAAGGATGGAATGAGAGATTATTTTAAAGACTACATATAGCTTCAGGTGATGGTACTTAAACTGCTCTAACAAACTTCTCCTATTTTTTATTGTGCCTGGCTTTATTCTTTGAACAAAGCAATTCTTGAATCATGATTTCATAACACTTTGGGGAAAAAAAATTTTGACTAAGTTTGAATAGACTGATACTTGAACTATTCATGCCTGAAATACAGAGCAGCAATAATTGTCAAGTGGTAAGAACAGTAAAGGAAATACCACAATTAAATTTACCTTTAGCTAGCTGTGTTGGGAGCCATTTCCTTATTTCTATAAGAAATGTACGATACTCAGCAGAATTTTAGTTTTTCAAGTGAGTTACATCGGTCAGGATGTCAGTAGGTTGAGATCAGTAGAGTTCCTAATATAGATTCCATACTTAATTTTTAAATTAGATTAGGAAAAACCACGTTGCATTATTTTCCCGTGCTTTATACTTTAAAGAATCTTCATGTGCTTCTTGCTTACAAATAAAAGGTACCATACCTAGCCGTTTAGGTTTCGTTTTGTCCTTGGAAAATGAGAAATGCCTTTTTCCTAGGAAGGATTTGGTTTCAAATGCTGAACTTAGCTTTTAGATAAATATTTACTTGGGTTTATAACGTATACTGAATTGCTGTAGAATATTAAGACTTTGTTTTGAATTGTAGAAACTGTGTGGGTTTTAATTTTTATTTTAAATTTTTTTTTAATGGTATGGTGTTAGAGATCTATAGTCCTCTGTAGCATCAAACAGTGTCCGGTGGTGATAATGAGTTGAGCATGTGTATGAAGGGAAGTATTACCGCTTGGTGATTTTTGAAGAATTGCCGAGGCAGATGTTCTTGGAAGGAAGATATTTTCAGGTTTTATCACTGAGCAGTTTCTAGGACATTGAGTAAGAGTTGAAGAAAACATTGAATCTTTTGCCATGTCATAATCCAAAGAAAAACGATATCGAGAATGGAAGGAAATACTAAAAGGAAAGACTGAAATACCTGATTTCATTCCAAGTATATGAATTGGGATATACTTGTTCAAAAGCTGCCAAACTTAATTAAAAAAATGAAAGTGACTTAGCAGACTAGAATTCTTTGAAAGTAAAGCATCATCTCATCCACTGCTTTTTTGACACTGTTTCTCTACGACTTTCCTGGGTGAAACTTCACTCGATTTCCTTCCCATTAGGCTTATGTTGAAGCTCAGTATTTCTTTCAAACGTAACCATAATTAAGCAATCATGTGGTATACAACTACTTTAATTTAGGTTTACT
>NW_009620460.1:0-28902 GCF_000690535.1 Cariama cristata | reverse complement strand
GCGAAAGCGCGCCGTCACGCCGCTTCCAAGCCCTTGGGGGGTTTTTCCACGAACAGAGACGAGTTGTTCTGACTGAAAAATGCCCTCAGGGCCGCCGTTCGTGGGGCCCGAAGCACGCGCTCCTGAGGGGAGTCTGGTCCCTTCCCCTGGGAAGGCCCCGGCTGCCCAGGCCAGCGCGGAGGCGGTTGCTGCTCCGCTCCGGTAGATAAACCACCTCCCGCTCACCCCCGAGGGGCGGGAGTCCTCAGACGCGCTCGCAGCCCGCGTCACTCGCCTCTGAAGGGAAGGGCCCCGGGGCTGCAGGCGGGCCGGTGCAACGTCTCACGTGAAGGGTTTGTGGTAAGATACAAGGATTAGTTTTACTGACGTTAATGGCGATGTGGTTTAACATTTAAGCAGGAAACAGAGTGAGAGGTACACCGGTTGGTAAAGTTGAAGATAGTCCTTACAGCTTTTAAAGCATTCCGAAAAATTTGTGGTTTAGCTTGACAGTCTCGGGATGAAGGTTACCACGTAACGAAGCCTAGCCCACGGGTAAGCTTCTGAATTAAGTTCTCAAACTCTCCGTAAAGGCGGTCAGCATCAACTTCCTTGTACGTTGTAGCAAGTGAGCCATCTTTCCCATAATAGCTCTTTTGGCATCTGTCCAGACGAGAGTGAATTAAACGGCCCATTAAGCACTCAAATGCTACAATAACGAATAGATTCAAGGACAGACTAGTTCATGATCTGCTCACTTTTTTTTAATCAATGACTTTATTTAAAAGTACCACTTGTGCCAATTTCTCCTTGAAGATGTTCAGCCAGTCAGAAGGACCGTTACTGTTCGCTCGGTCTCAGAGACTCACAGATGCCTCAGATTTAACTAGAACTAATGATGTGTTACATTAAAGTCTCTGGTAACCGCAGCCAGTGTTGCTTTAGTATCATGTAACTGGGGACGCACTGTAAAACTCAATTGCGTTTGCTAAGAAACAAGTAGTAGGTATATCCAGTAAATCCAAGTCCACAACAAATACTCTTTCCTTCCTTTTCAAATACACTTAGCACAATTCCCAGTCAGAAAGATCTCCAATTGCTTAGTAATTTGAGGAAATCTGATACCAAATGGATTTTGTTAGGAAGAGATAAGGGTTGCAGAAACCAGCATGTGCTTGCACATCAGCTTTCTTAGTTCTGCAATACCCCTACCTGTACAAAGCAAGTCATAATTCTCCTTTAAAAATAAAGAAAAATTAGCAGTAGGTTGTACGCCTCACGACGCGCAAGGGCTAATACCTTCCAGCTAGACAGCAGGCTTCTTTTCCCTTCTCTCTCCTTCCTTCCCTTATATACGTCATACACACGTGCATTTTCTCATGCTGCTGCAGGACACTTGCTGCATTTCTTCCAGGTCTTATCCCCCGTGTATCCCAACCAAACACACCTCAGGCTTGAGCGAAGATACCTGCAATGCAAAGACGCTTATACGAAGGGAGGGGAGAAAAAAACAAAACCCTCAGTTGTCCTCAGCTACTATGCCTGAGAACCACCTGAAGCCAGAAATGGAAGTGGAAAACACCTGCACGTCCTGGTTTCTTTTTCCCACCCTGTTCAAATCCCCTCTTCCAGACACTTGCAGGCAAGAGTAGTCTGCCCGTTTGACTGTCAGCCGGGAAAAAAAGTGGACACACACGCCACCTAGTGGCACCAGAAAAATCGCTGTCTGGTCTCCAGCTTCCAGTAAGAACACTGGAATTTCCCCCACCTTTTCCCCTGGTCTTTTAAAAATAGCGCCTCTTTGTGCAACGAGTATGAATTCAGCCTTCAGACTTAAATTTTAATGTAAATGACCAAACTTTATTGAAGGTTTTGTAGTTAGCAGGACTGTGAAGAAAGCAGAATATTTTACACCTCAAGTATAGTTAAAAGCTAATTCTCATGAGAATACAGTACAAATAAAAGCTAATATAAAAGGGCATCCTCCTTCCACCATTCAAGATTTCATTATTTGTAAAATAAATGAAGTCAAGTTTAAAAGTGTACTAAGCTTCAATGCTAGCAATGAGAAAGTTTCACTGTTCAGATGATTTTATTCCAGAGGTTTTTGCAATGCAGCATAATTTCACAGCCATAATGAAAAGATTTATGGCAGATTGATACAAGTAGGATTTCAAAGTTGTCAAAAGGCCTTAAAAATATCATCTGCAGTTTAAAATGAATGATGAACTCCAAGTAAAAAAAAAAAAAACAAAACAAAAGCAAACCAAAAATGTATATGGAATGCAAAAGTAATACCCTGCAGGCTACTGCAAAATTGTTGACTTGTCCTCAAAGAGATCTGTCAGTCAGCACAACTTCTGGATAAGCACTAAAATACATATGTTCCACCAACGGGCACACCATTCCAGTTTGCACAGAGAAAACTAAAGAGAGTAGGGAGTCTTCAATTGATCATAGGCAGTTTTGAGAAAGACACTCACATTGCACTCTAAGATGCTTTAGTCATTGGATACTAAGCACAAACATGAATGTTTTTATTATTTAAAAAAAATCCTAGTTGTGCCCTTTACACGTATTAAAGTGCATTAAGTTACCGTTTTTAAAGCAGGCCAGAAAGTCCCTTTGAAATTGGTCCCTAAGCACTGCAGTAGCATTTGTAGTGGTAAAAGCAGTGTTTCACACCACCACTGTAAGTACAGTGAAATTCTGTAAATCATTAGTGAAATACGTTCTGAAGCTCAAAAAGGGTAAGACAGTAGGAGTACCAAACAGCTCTGTTCTTGTGCTGTGGACAGAGATTACCTGTTGAAGCTATCCCACAGCCAGATACTTGTTTCCATGCACCTAAATACACTCCTTGCAGGCTTCCAGAGTAGTTTTCTACTTGAGAAAATTTGTATATGGGATTCCCTTAATGTTGATGTGCAGTATAGCATCACTTTCATGGAGGACAGCTGTTTGTTAAAGCTAAAAACACCGAATTTAAAAGGCCCAGCACCTTGCAGCAAGTTTTCTAGTAAAAGGCCAATTTATTCTTCATCGTCTTCTTCATAGTAACGATTCCTTTTGATCTGTTCTTCCACAGATAGATCTTCCATATCTTCACCCTCCCAGAAACCAACATCTTGGGATTTGCGATTCTGGTTAGGAGATGACTCCTTAGCAGTCACGACATTAGCTAAGCTGGAATGTTCAGGAGAATTTGGTTCAAGGAATTCTTCACTTGGAATTTCCTGCTCTTCCATAGTGTGTTCTTCCTCGTCTATTTCTGCATTCACCTGGCCATTTTCTACAAAGTTGTGCTCTAGTGTTTTGATACCAGACAATTCTCGTTCTTCCTCTACATTTTTCTCTTCAGTGCTCTGGGTGTTCCTATTCTCAACCTTCTTTTCCTTTTGCTTTTTGTCTACGATGACCTCTCTCTCCAGTTCTTCACTTCTTTTCAACATGTCTCTCTCCGCCTTAGAAGGAGAAGATGAATTCTCTGTTTTGTGGCCTTTAACAGATATTGTTCTAAATGAGGCTGCGACTGTGAAGGGACGACTTCTTTCCTTCAGCGAGGAAGATCTTCTTAACTTTTTGAGATCCAGATCTACATCCTCCAGCACATCTGGCTTGGAAATATCTTCTTCTGGGGGCCATTTGGGTTTGAATACTTTGATGCCCTCATCTAAGGCACTTCCTTGAATACTTTGATCAGATGGAGGCGGCCAGGCAATCCTGAGTTTTTTTGTTTCTGCTGGTCTCTCTTCTCTTTCAGGCAAAGCTGAAGCTTTTGCTTCCATACTTGCCGCCAGAACTCCCACTTTTGCAATCGGGGCATCCTCTACTCCTGGGCTTTGTGGACTTTCTGTTGCATTTATACCATGGACAGTTTTCTCCAGGGATTCTTCGCATTCCGTTTTGCCTGCCCATAATTCCTTATGCTGTTTGTGTCCAAAGCCTTCATCATAATTGCCTTTAGATTTGAAGAGTTGATTGAAGTGAGGCTTGCAGTAAATATTCCCACGCAGAGACGCATATGTCCCAAGACTGTTCAGGAAAATATTAAGTCAAACGTTAGCATTCTGTGCCTCAGCCACTGAGATGGGTGTGTATTTTAGTTATGATACTGAAGAGATTCAATTTCAGCCTTCCAACATGTTTAGAAAAGACAAGCTTACAGCCTTCATGAGTTTGTATAGCCCGCTTTTCAAATGTCAGGAGTTCTTTGCAAAGTTAGACATTGTATTTCACCCCACATAAAAGTTACATTAAGAGTTTAAAAATAGACTGTAAGTGCAAAAGCCACTGGCAGAACTAGGACCGTATTATCGCTCCTTCTCTCCTCTCCGCTGGATTACGGTTGCCTGCAGCTCAGCTAGGCATGAACAGCATCTTACTCTGCTGCTGACAAGGAAAGCTACACTTCCTAGACAGCAGCCAAATGGAGCAGTATGTTTACCTGAGTTTACTGTTGCAATAGGAACAGCGGAAACAGCTGATATGAAACACCTGCTGGTTGGCAAAGAGCCTCTCCATTGGGTACACAGTCTTCTGACACCCAACACAGGTTTCCTTCATTGGCAACTGAAATTTCTAGGGGAAGAAGAGAAAGCTTGTTAACTGGAAAATGAATCAACTGCTAGGGGACTTGGCTTGGGTTCATGCACAGCTTCCAAAGTTCTCGGAAAAATTGCAGCAATTCACTTTCTGCAATTCAATGCTAATTATGGTAGAGTGGGTTCTGGTGGGCAGCAAGTGAGGAAGAGGCTATGGCAGGCCCACAGGATTGCTGTGGCTTGACAGTGAGCCAAGATTTTGCCCCAGTGAATTCCACAGCTGAAGCATCACAAGTTGAGCAATGGTTGAGAAGGAACAATGAAAATACTAGAATTCAGTTGTAACTTTGACTGAGCCAGTTCCCAAAAAGCTGTCTAATCTATTTCTGCAACCTCAATTTTTCTTGATACGAAAATGACAAAGAAACATTCAGGTAGATTAGTCAGTATGAGACTTACCAAAATAAAAAACAATAGTGCAGAAAAAGAGCTGAAATAACCTCAAAATAAAAGGTAGAGAGTGAGAGGGGAAAGGAGTGGAACAGGCTGCTCAATGGTGTGAAATAATCCACTTTTGCTAAATGCTCTCCTCTCTTAAAAGAGGAGGAAATAGTCTCGGCACAGATGCAGGCAGCAGGAAACACTTCTGACTTGATTTGTAAGCAATTCCAGTTCTATTGCAAAGAAACTATACTCAGGTTTCAGGACACGCAGCCCTCAAACTTGCTCAAGACTTAAAGCAAGCAGGGCTTTTTTTTCAGCAGCTAAAATTGTTTATGTGCTCACTAAGAGAATTTCCTGAGAGTTTAGTGCAAGGGTAAACTTAAACGCCAAGGAGCCAAGTGTCACTGCTGTGCTGTATGGCAACAATTTCAGATTTTGTTTTCTGACAGCATCAAGGAAGCAAGCACACTGTCCATGAAAAAAGGTCACCTGATGCCATTCACTTCTTGGAATCTATTAAGGTTGGCCAACAGGGAAGACACTTTAAAGGAAAAATTAAATAACTTACAGTTGAAAAAGGGGCAGTCTCAGGCTGCAGGTTGGTTACAACTACTTGAGCAGCAAGGTAAGAGAGTGGCTAGGCTCCATACCATGGGTCTGCATAGACACATTGATGTTGTAGCTTTTCTTTCACAAAGAATTACCTGCTACAAACTTACTAAAAAGCTTTAAGGAAAAATATGATGGGTAAGGAAAAAACAGGAAGGTCACAGGAAGGCGTAATTATAGCAATTTATTTATAACAGACTAGAAACAATCATTAGGTAATGAACGTTCCAATATGTGAGGGACAGATTGCTGAAGACAGAGCCAGCTGAAGTCAGTTTGTCATAACCATAAAGTTTGTTGCCAATTTAAATCCAGCTTAATAGGTATTTCAATTTTTTAAGGCATTGCTTGAAGTTATAGTAGATTAAAGTTCTAATTATGATGACAGCTTGACCAACAAAAGTTCAGAGTTCCTTTTGAAAAAAAACCCACAATTTCTAGGTGCTGCCAAAAAGGCAGATGATTCTGAATTTTGAGTCACTGAATGAAATCTCAAAAAAAAGATAGTTTACCAATGCAAACAAAAATCTAATCATCCATGCCTCCCACGGGGAGCAAGGCAGCAACAGTTTGCTTGCCCATGAAAAAGTAACTCTCCCTGGAAGCTTAATTTTGCAAGATGACATGACGGTGCTGGCATGTGCTTCTGCAATGCACATCCCCATCTAAGAAGAGGGACTTACTTGTATAACAATGAGCCCTATGTCTGATGGAGAGGTGTTTTGGGGTGTGAACAGAAAGAAATTCCTTCCCAGGCATGCTACAAAATAGGAGCTACAGGAGGAAGGTGAGGCCCAATAAATATAAAAAAAAACTTGAGAGAAAGCCGAGAGTTGAGCTCACATTAGGAGGGAAGCAGAAGGCAGGAGTAGAGGTTAGGAACCAAGAACAGGAAACAGAAGCTGGAAGAGACAAATAGGAACCTTACATGAATAAACAGCATCTGGGTTTCTATCTCAGCAGCACAGCATCTAAAGCAGTAACAAGGTAGAGGACTAAAATGGTTCTAATAATATAAAGAGCACAGAAGACCAAGACACACAGGTTGTGTGTATCTTGTACGCTATAACAGACTGAGATTACAAAAATGTTACAGGCAGCTCTAATTTCGCATACTGGCATTTATACTCCAGAACCCTAGGAAGCCACATCTCACTGGTCTTTGTGAGGTCAGTGCTGTTCCTCTCAAAGATGGGGAAAACAACAAAAGCACAGTTGTTTCCTCAGAAGTGAGCCAGGAAGTCTGTGGCAGCCCAGGGAATAGGCATCCTAACTCCAGACAGCACACGTGACAAGAAAGTACAGTGTGATCAAAATGTTCAGCACAGCCGTTTGTGTGTCTAATAAGATTAGCAAACACATTCCTATTCAAGAAGTTCTCCATCTGCTTTATGTTTTATAGCTCCCGCTAAAGAAAATGTAACATTAAAGACTTGTTACTGAGAATGCCAAACTCGGTCCTTGTGGAGTCAGTCACCACAGTGCCCTTACCATAAAGTTTCTACCAATTGCAGTTACCTTGGGAACAGCTGGAAGAGGAGGGTGGAAAGCCAAGTCCCAGCCTACTAAAGGCTCTGAAGATCAGTATCAGGACCTTAGTGCCAGTCTGTAGGAGCACTGACTTTACAAGAGGCATAGACAAGCCCTGATACGATCCCCTGCTCAAACCCCTTTTCCCACACTGAAGAGAAACAGACTGTTTCTGTCGCAGGGGCACGCTGTTGTAACAGCAGTGGGGCAACTCCCAGCAAGCAACTTAGTCTCTGTAATAAAACTGACAGTTTTGAGATGCTTTTCCATTCTGAATTGAAGTTCCCTCATGAACACAGTCTGACAAAGAGAGATCAGATAGTTATACAGTTACTGCCAGACCCTTTGTGACCACATCGGTTGCATTAAGGCTTTTCAATATTAAATAGAGAAGTTAGTTGGTTTTAATCATCACCAATGTTTGAGACTAAATAGCTGCTTTACCTTCACTGCTTTTGGCAGAGATCCATCTGTCTGGCCAACTGGTTTAGAACCAAAGTTTTGCTGCTTTGCGCTGACAGGTTTCTGAACTTCTGTCTCACTCTCCAAGTTTTGTCCAACTAAGGGAGCAGAGGAGGAAGAAAAGGCAATTAGAGTGACATTAAAACCATGGAAAGCATATCCTCATAAGACCCAACAGCAATCCTACCAGCTAAGGGCTAACACATTTTTTCTTGAACTTCTGTAGATCTAAAGGTTCAATAGCATATTTAAACATGATCATTCTACCTTTCTGATTTACTAGGAAAGTTAAGTTGATACGTAAAGGAAACTAATACATGGGGATCCAACATCTAACTTTCAGGAACTGTTCTTCCATTTCTGCAAAATGCTCAAATGTGGGCTTGAAGTTAGGTGTGTGGCTAAGGCAACAGGAGAATGTGCTTAGTACTTTACTGAATAGGAACTTGTCTATCTCTGGACAACACCAAAGACACTTGGTAATTCACCTGCATTAATAAGTACTTCAGCCTATTGTCCAATGTAGTAGTTGCCGGAGTTATTAGTTTAAGTCCAAAAAGTGAGGAGGCTACACTTAAACGTCTTCAATCAGAGCAAAGAAGAGTTACAGATGTCTTAGAATTACAATTGCAAGTGAACTTTTAAAGCTGAAAGAAATTCTTACAAATTTTGAGTTAGGTACAGGACAGATTTTTATTACAAGACAGGTTTTTATTGAGTCAAAATTATCATTTGACAAGGCTGGTCTTAAGCATCCTACACACAACTGCACAGAATTAGTGCTTTCACTCAGCCACATGCTTTACTCTTGTTGAGGCCGGAGAATAAGTGCTTACCATTGCCATCCTCTAGAAGACCAGAGTGGAAAGACAAGCTGTTCTCACCTACAGAAACCTGCAAGAGAATATTAAGACAATGAGACCTTTGACCTGCTGAAGTCTGAATAATCATGGCCTGAGTAACACAACAGGCAGTTTGACACTGTAAGCACTTAAACAGGAAGAGACTGGCCACACTGCAGTGCACATGAAGCTACTTTTTGTTTTGCAAGGCACAAGGCCGAGTCCAGCTGACTGCCAAAAATGTTAGTCCTTGCTACATGGTAGACATCTTCATAATTTTACAGCTCTTGCAATATTCAGATCATCTGTCATAGCATTCACACACACCAACATCATATTTTTGTTTTCCCAAACACCTGCAGCCTGTACACCTTTATCTATCAGTCTTCAGAAATCCTTGCTGATTTTGTTGGTGTACCTCCCAGGTTTTCTTACTTAGAAATCCCTTGACACCAAGCAGTACACATTTACTGGAAATCTCATGGCTCCCTCCAACATTTGACAAATTTATAACATTTAAACATTCAGCAAAGACAGTGCTTTTGCGGGGGGGAGTAGGAAGCAAGAAAAAAGAACAGCTGAATTTTAAAAAACTTTTGTAGGACTAAAAGTCTGATGTCCCAGTTTGGGACAAACATGCCTGGACCTATCCTGTTCATCCTCCTTCAGAAACAGATTCATATTAAAAAATAAAACAAAACAACTTTTTAGAAGAGTTGGATATAAACCAGTTTCTGATACTAAATGTGTTACAGCTAAAGCTCTTGATGTATATTTCTTTATTAAACTTGGCACTATTGCTATTAAATCAAATAGTTGCAACTAGCTACACTGAGAAACTAAAGTACTGTTACAAGATTAACTGCAAATCATCACTAATTCACTTTAATGACTAAAAGGTCCGTTGCAAGCAACTGAAGTTTGCAAATTAATGAGGTAATGAGGAAGCAAGTTACATATATTAACGTACTCTGGTCTGCTGAAAAAAAGTAACTATAACACTGGCATACTGGGAAGTGCATCAGCATGTTCTGTGGCTGTTAGTAGCCAGACATGTGTGACGCTAAATCTTTCACAGAGTCAGTGTGAAAAATGGCAGAGAAGGTTAGCAAGCTTCTTTTGTTTCCTTTTTGCCAGAGGATTCCCATTTGTGACATTTATGACTAGTAGTTTTAATCAGGCTTATTTCCAAAGTTCATCATGTCATTTCAAAAGGACAATCCTGGCTCTCAAACAATGTTCTATTCAGGTTCTTTATTGCATCTAGACACCTCAACAAGTAACTTCATAAATACAGCTGAATACAAGAAATTTTATTCAAATCTTCATTCAACAACAGGGATGTATTCTGATTTGACAGGTGTTCTTTTAATTAACTCACCTTTTAGCAAAAAGCAGCCTGGACCAGTTGAACATGAAGCTGCTCAGCTGTCAGCGAGAAACAGCTGAAAGCAACAATTTGGCCCCTTGCCCAAGGAAGGCTGGAAAGCTCTAAAAGCCCTCTTGGCATTAGGCTGCCACGTGCTCAGAATGGCTGGAATACACAGTACCCCAATTATTATTCAGCTACTTTTATCCTGTCTGCTGTCCCCAGTTTAGTACACAAATGCTTGAGCGTGCTTTATTATCTCTAACTCACAGAGTAATTTAGTTTCAATTTACAGCTGAAGCTCAAAACCAGGAACAAACCCAAACTGGCATTATCAGCTACCTTAATCAAAATATAGTCACTAAATGCAGAAGAAACAGTGACAAACTCCTTTTACTTCCATCACACAAAGCTTCTTATCTGTTGTTTGGGTTTTTTTGTTTGGTGTATTGTTTTTTTTTTTCCTGGTGTGTTTTCTTTAAAAAAACACAAGCAAACAACAAAACACACAAACAAAACAAATACCTAGCTGTGAATCACCTTTTTACAGTTAGGGAACATGACACAAAAAAGTTTAGGTGGCTTCATCATAGCCATCAAAAATTAATGGCAGGGGGGAAAAAAAAAAACACAACCAAAAAATCCCACACCACACAGAACAAAAAACCCCCACAAAGCCATCTGAGGCTTCAGTCCTAGTCAGCTACTGAAGCCATAGAAAATACTTAACTGTGATACTGAAAGATTCTGCCACACTACATGCATGTCATTACTGAGAAGACAAGGGAATTTTCCAAGAAAATTTAAAATTTATCTCTAGATATTCTCAAAAGCTGCTTAAAACTCTTCCACAGACACTTGCTACCTTATAATTCAGATACAGTCTAAAAAAAAATCTCAAAGTCTTAACAAAATCAGGAACACTGCAGCATGTAAATAATCTGTATCAGCTGCTCATACTCAAATTCTAGATGGCATGTGGAACAAGTCTATCAGCTGTGCTTGTACAAGTAGTTCCACCTAAAGTGAAGTCCTTGACCTTCACCAGCGTGTGCATCTTACCTTCTCCCCATCCTGACAGGAAATGGAGTCCTCAAGACTTGGTGGCATATTCTCCTTCTGCTCAGATTTGTAATTCTTGAGTTCACTTTCACTGGCTTGAATCTCATTCTATAGAATAAAGCACTTGAAAGTTGACAGGTTCTTTTCCCCTAGGAAAGTACTTGCTTTCTATTTTTCGTAAAATCTTTAAAAAACTGTTTTCCTAGTATATACAGTCATAATTAAAGGAAGGGGCATAAAAACCTATAGAAACTTGGTAAGCGATACATCATTCTAATGAAAAAAGATGGGGCTGTAGAATTTTACTATACTCTATGGAGGTAATGCCAGCATTTTTCCAAACAACCCCTTTTCTCTACTTCCAGATTCCTGTTTAAAATCAACTGTCATTTCCCCTGCTCAATCCACATCTTCCTTTTCCAGAATTGTTAACTTTTCATTTGAAATTACAAGTACTTCAAGAGAAGCCATCTAAAGCACTGCATAATTGCAAAATACAATTCGACATAAAAGCAAATCCTACCCTTGCTTCAATACTACTCAAAAACCTAATTCTGTTATTTACCAAGATTTTTGTTCTTGACAAACTGACTTGTTTAAGATTTTCACAAAAGAAACTTTCAGACTTAAAAAAAAAAATAAGATCCAGTGAAACCTCGTGTTTCTTTCATTCCCACAGGATACAAGATAATTGAAGAAAGACTCGTGCCTTTCACAAGGCATCTTCTCTGTAACATGAAAGAGAAACAGCCAAATGCCAGCACGAGCATCTTACCGGATTTTGTAAACAAATCTGCACAAAACCAATCAAGTCTAATAGGTATGTAATTGAATGTTAGAAGTTTAATATATAGATCTCTAAATATCTCGTCCGTAATCTCTCCCTTCCCTTCCTGTATAACTTGCAGTGAGTAGAAATGATTGCTTCTCACCCTTACTCTAACCAACTGTAAAAGTGTCTATCAGTTTTAATCCAGGCCTAATTACACCACAATGCCCTCAAAATAGTTGTTCCTGAGAGAGATTATGGCTGTCCTTTGTAGCACAGATGTGACACATTTTAAGAGAAGGGAAGTACAAATACCACACTACCATATCAAAGAGCCCTAGTTGCTTAGTCAGCAGGGAAAGGAGAATATCTAAGAGTTACAGCTGCTACTGAAACACAGAAGTACTGCAAACATTGGCCTTGGAAACCCTTGTCTGCTCCATCTTAGTGCTGCCCTTGTCGATATGCCAGGCCAAAATTAAAAGAGATTCTGCCAAATGGGACATCCTAAGAGCATCAGGCTGGACTGAAACTCAAACTGCTAGCATTGGGGATATGCACACAAGAGTCTCAAGAGACATCTATGGTAAATCTCTTGCCGTTTGGGACATAATTTAGTGGATCAGCTACCGCTCTGAGCCACAAACTGGAAAAGGCAATCTAGCAAACTGAATCCAGGCAAGAAACAGGATGCAGAAATCAGCAATTAGCAGTTAATCAGATTTGTTGCACTGGCTGCAATTACTTTCCATTCATGCAGTGAAGTTTACTCGACTTTCCTCCCAAGGACTGAAGAATTAGACACACACTCCATATGAAATTCAGAAATCATTTCAGCCAGGTAGAGACATTTGCCTCTCTACAAAGAAACCCAGCAAGCACGCACTCTTCCAAAGCTTAGAACCACCATTTTTGGCTTTTATTTCCAGCGCAAGTTTCCTAACTTAAAAAGGCCTATCCTCTTAAAATTTATTACTCTGGTTAATGAGAGTCATACTTAAGCAATAAAATCGTTAAGCAAAAGTATCAGACAGTTCCAGCAAATGTACTGAAGCACTTTTTAACAAAAGCTAAGATTCTTGCCATCTCTTCAGCTGCAACACTTTACTATGATTCATTAATTGCTCATTTCCTGATCAAATATCTGCAAAATTGGCATGGGTTCATTCACTGCAAGAGTCTAATTGGATTCAGATAATGGATGAGAAGACTTGAAGGGAGGTGAAAAGCAAAAGGAGAGAAAATTGACTGGAGATCCCAAAGCTGCAGGCCAAGAGATCCAGGTTCTATGCACTGTATGACATCGAAAGTCAGTCCATCTTACTGTGCCTCAGTTTCCCCTAGCTTGTAGCTAATGTACAATACAGAACTGAGTTTGTTTTGTTTTGTTTTAAAAAAATACAAAACATCAACAACAAACATGCAGAGAGATACAAACATGCAGAAAGAAAAAGAATGTCAGCTATGTTTCAGAAGGACCTCAGTCTGGGTGCCAGCAATTAATTCCTTGGAAAACTTTTAAGATTATTCCAGGAAGATGCAAATAGTTATTTCTTCCTGCAGTATGTAGAGGCAACTCTTCATTAGAAATTACTCCTATGGTCACAAAGTTATCTTCAAAAGAACATGGCATTATCTTCAAAAGCCTGGTTTCCATAAGATCTTCTTTCCAGTCTCAGGTTGGAACAAAAATTCACTCCTACACATGACAAAGAATAGACTTACCATGGTAATGAGGCCTGTGGAACTGCCTTGCTTGGACACAGCTGCCTGATACTTTGCCAATCTATCCTTTATTGAAGTTTCTGTTAAGCGAGGCATCTCCAGGCTTTTCTTGGTCTCTGCCTTATCTGGGCTGAATGCTGGGCTAGCATCTACAAGACGTCCTGGAAAAAGAACTACATGAATAAAGGGTAACTTTCTGGAACACCAGCAGACCTATCTACAGAAAGATTTACAAATCCCATCCCCTCACCACTCCCAAGACCACAGAAATTCCAGATCTGAAGAGCACAGAAACGCTTCAGTCAAAGGTTTATGCTCCAAGTCTCATAATTAATCCAGATCATTTCTGAAGTAGGATATTCACCAGAGGCAGCGTCCAGCCAGTGGTCTCAGAAGTAGTGACAGCAACCAGTTTTAACATTGAAGACTGTTTTGCTGTTATTGTCAAACGAAAGCAGCTGCTACAGTGGCTACATAAATACACATTAATCCTATACCAGAATAGCTGTCAAAGTCTTTTGGGTAAAACACAGGAAGTGAGGAAGGAAGTCTCACCTGCCACTTCCACCTTCTCCATGAAAATAACTTATCACATGACATTTTACAGATGAGGATCTTGAGAACAAATATGGTATGAAATAGCTCAGTTCAGTCTCGCAGGATCATTTGAAGTATCTTTTTTTTATCTCACAAGGAAAGAAACATTTGGGAGCTTAAGTCTTTGCTGAGGTACAGATCTCCTGACTCTCAGAACTATGCCCCATTACTTGCCATCCATCTTTCATTTTTGCTGTCAGATGTTAGCCAACAGGTTTAAAAAGCCAGCTCCTGTGACTGCTCTGCTATCTAACTTCCTTGTATAATGCTCAGGTCCTCAGTAATAGCTTAACTGTTCAAAAAAGAATGATAAAAAACAACCTTTCACTTGCTAGTGGCCTTGAAGGACTGAAAAGTTGTATGAATCATTAAGGTCCCTCTTGGGGACAATAAACAAATGTAAGTAGTTCTCGCCATTCTCTCCAGTATTGCTCAAATAAGGATGCAATGTGCATCACTAAGTATTGAGATACAATATTAGCCATAGGCTGGAAACACAAAAGATTATAAATGCTTTGTTAGAAAAGAGTCTACAAACATATGAAACATACATAATTTTGCTCAAGTCATAAGGCTAGCTGTAGTTACCTGTGTCTGAACAAGGTAGGAAGGATGAGAACTAAAGCAAGAAGGAAGGAGGCATACTGTCTTGTCTGTCTACTACTTTTCTAAATTAGCTTGACTATTAAAAGTAGTTCTAGGATTGTCCTAGGATTAAGACACAAGGAAAAAATGGGTTCCACTCCTCAACTTGCCGGTTATCTCCTGTGCCTTGGTTTCCCATGGTTAAGGGTATAATGGTTTAAAATTCACAGCAAGACTTAATTCATTAAATGCGATGCTCACATGAACTTTACAGACGGAAGATGGCTGCACATGCTTCCATTTCTGAAAGGAGAAGTTATTTCCATTGTATTGTATAAAGTAGTTTTATTTTATAAACTAAAAAAAAACCCACAAAACATAAACCATGAAGTTTACTGACCTGATGTAGTATGGCTCTTCTCTCCTTGACCAGCATCAAAGTCCTCCGAAGAAAGGCTGTTTTCAGAAATCCTCCTACCGACTGCTGTCTTCCTCTGGTCTCTAGGGACCTGTTAGAGACAAGACCCACCTATCAGCTGCCTGGACAAACAAAGATTGTTGCGTATAATCCTTTAAGATGCACAGGTGTCACTAGCAAATCTGCTTTACTGGAATAAACAAGTCTAGCAGGTGACATCTTATTTAACCAATATAAAGTTTGATCACAGAATACTTGACCGTCTGTCACCTGGAAAACACTTTGTTGAAGAGGTCAGTAGATGCCCTTTGATTAGTTATCTTTGTTAAAAAGTCAGAGAAACTGAAAGGCGAGATTTTTAGGCATTTACCACTGCAAATACAGAACTTGGGTCTAGATTTTTGCATTTCATACAATTTCTTTTGAAGCTAATGTTCAAGGTCATTTTATGAAGATTTAAAATCAGAAAAAGGATGAAAGGAGCGAGCTATCAAAAATTTGCATTGATTTCAGCAACAGAAAGAAGAATAAATATTATTGTAATAAAAGTTATCTAAAGTTACTTGTTTTGATCTGGATAGCTCATGCATTTGGTATCAAATGATTCTCTAATTAGGTCTGATAAGGCTGAAGCTTAAGCAGGAGAGTACTAGAGATAAATATTCTCTGATATCCAGGATAATCGCTATCTGCAAGGCTGCAGTGCTGGAGAGGGTGTTTTGTAGCACTACCACACAGATGCTCTGGCTGGCTCTATCAGATTTGATACTCATTTGTTGAGACCAACTCCCCAAAATCTAATGCTCAATAAAAGAAATTGTGAAAAGAAATCTCACAGAGCAGAATTTAACTTGACTTCATCATGACAGGGTATTTTCACAGCTGAAAGTCAACCTACTAGAAGGTGACAGATCTTAGATCCATCCCTAGGAAGAGTTAAATCATAGAGCCAGTTGGAAATTAAGATTGAGGCTAATGTAGGGAAGTTTGGCAAGATGCTCCAACCGCACATTCCCTGCCCCCCCCCCCCTTCAACAAGTTTCTTATTTGCTGGTCACCAAACTGAAGGAAATTCCAAAGTTTTATTTTAACAGAACTGCACTGTAAGATAATCACTGTGAAAAATCAGGCTGCTTTGGCATACACAACAGCAACTTTACCAGGAAAGGAAAATGCAACTGGAAAACCTCTTTTTCCATTAGCATGGGAAATATTTTGTATTTCTGTGGTTTAAGACTTTGGTAACTTTTCTTACTGGAAAAGAGCTTAACTATGACAAGTCTGTTCCTTCCATTGAGTGTGTTGATAGGTTCAGTTTGGGAGTGTCTGCACGCTTGTAAGGACTTGCAGATTCCTCATTCTGTGCAAACTATTCTTAGATGATTCTTATTCAGCCCATGTCCGCTTTAATGTCACCTTGAGCTCACAACTCAGAAATTTGTCATTCAAAGCATCTAGCTTTTGACTAGTAGACATAGAAGATCATTATAGGCAGAATACACTTGAAGACAAGATCCTCTGAGGACACAGAAGAGAAAACACGTTTATTAGCCCACTTGAAACCCCTGACTATTATATCGCTGCCCTGGCTTTTTTGTTGTTTTTTGTTTTTTTAAATAATATAGCACTACACGCATTTTCTTGCGCACAGCAGGAGTGACAAAGCTACCGATGAAAAAAACAAGTTTGCAATATAGACACATGGGAAGTTTAACTGGCAGCAAAGTGTGTAAGGAAGTTTTCACTACTAGGGAACAAAGGTCTTGAATTCAAGTAATTTAGATCCAGCATCTGGGATTCCAACCTCACTGAAAGAAACCATCATTACTTTTCAGGAGAAAAAGCCAGTTAGAAATCAAGATTGGAAACTTGTTAGGGTTGCCTCTTCTTATTCTCCTTTGTTTCAGACTCTCATTTCCATTTCTTTTCACTGTAGTCTTTCTCCAGTAATATCATGCTGAACTGCCCTCATGTTGAGAGGACAAAGAATTCTCAATTATTGCTGAAATTAATTATTAAACAAATTAAACCTCTAAATAAGAGTTGGTAAAGGGCCAGCATGTTGTCAAGCGACTATGACAAGTGTTCAGACAGCTACTCCCAACAGGAATTCTGGATCAGGGTCCAGCACCCCATCTAGACACATGCACAAAATCAAGGTTTTCTTCCAAGCAACCAAAACCCTCCATATTTTTACCAGCAGCAAAGTATTCAATATTCATCAGAAACAGACTCTTCTGCTTGACTATGTAGCACCTTCCTGAAGCCTGCTGAGTTCTGACTTAAAAAAGCAAAGAGCTTTCCCCATTGTACCACCTTGCTGTGGAATCCACTGCAGCAGGAAAAGTTCAATTATCAGAGGCAGCCATCTCATGACCAGCTAAACAGACTGAGTTAATGAATACTCCAACTGTCAACTGAATCACCTCCACAGTTCTGCCAGCTCCTCTCCTCCTGTCCTCTTTGCCACCTCAGACATCTACAGGTATTACAATTTCACCTGAAAAAATTTCTGTAGAGAAGTTGTGTAACACAATTAGCCTAGGTCTTGAGAGTAAAAATCCAAAATACCAAAGCTTTAATTATGAGTTCAGAGATATTTCTGCGCATGTCTTAGTACTAAAAGCTACAAATATGAAGTCAATGTTGTGAAGATTTTATATCAACAGTTTTATATTGTGGGAAAAAAAAATCAGAGGAAAAAAAAGTTTAACAAAGGGAAGATGAGAGACTTTTCCCATCACAATCTGTAGACTGACCAACCGGAAGTAATTAGGGTGATTATGGCTCACTGAAGGTAACACCTTTCGCAGGAAGGAATCCCTGACTCCCAGCTTTATGCATACGTCACTCAGATCCCTTTACAATCCTGGCTGGGCCACAATTCCCATGCCACAGCTTCTGCTACTTGCAAAATGAGATAAAATATTCCTCATGTCTGGAAAGCCCCAAGGTTCTAAGACAAAAGAGGTGAGTGCAGAGGTACCAGCAGACTAACAGAGTTAACAGCATTTCGCCTGGGGCACAAAGAGTTGTTGGGCAAAAGACCAAACAAAAGCTACACCTATTGCATTATATACTAACTGTGTCAAATGTGACCCTGCACATGAGGTTAGCTACACAAGATGGTAAGTTTTGCCTTAAAGGAAAAACACAAACCAACTTGGAGACAACTTTTTAAGAAATACTGCAGATCTGCTTGCTCTTTCTTTTCATCTGATCTTCCTTGTGTATGCTTTCGCTATCACAGGAAGAATTCTTTGAAACTGATAAAAGACCTGATGTTCAGACTTTGCTTAGTGCTGAACCAATCTAGACTTACATGCCTGTCTCTAATGTGCTTACAGCATTTTTTTCCAAGAAGATGCAATAAAAAAAAGATATGCCTTGTATCTAAATTGCAGAAGATAGAGCAAGCTCTGAATGAAGAAATGAATAAACTAGGAGGTTTTGCTTATAACCCTGAAAATGAGAATAGGTTTGCTTGTTTAGAGGGGGTGATTAAGTCAGGAAATCCAGGCTCTAATCTGAGTTCTTGCCACAGACTTGCCCAGCAACCAGGCAAGTTGTTTTATCTTTACTGCCATGAAATTACAGCCATGTTGCTACTTGGCTTATACAGAAGTTTTGTCAGCAAAGCTGTAACAGCACTTATACCGTAAGACTTAAGTAAATACCAAGGAAAACTGCCATCTCTCAGCTGAATTTACAGTTGGACTTGATGATCATAAAGGTCTTTTCCAACATAAATGATTCTCTGATTTTATGAAGCGTTGCTTGCACCTAAACTAGGGGGTTTTATCAATGGACAGAGTTCAGGAAAAGCGTAAGTGGAAGAGGTAATTGCAGAGCTCGCAGTTAGCCAGACTTACACCATTGCTGTAGTTGCGTCTTACCTTAGTGAAAAAGATCTGTGTCCCCATAGTGCCTAACTATCCTCATTGTACGTGACTGCATGACATCATCCTCCAGTCCTCAGACAGATTCCCAGAACCAGAAATCTTACAATAGTGCTTTCTAATTACAAAGACACCCCCTCTCCCCCGTACACTTAAACTGTAGAGCACTTGGTGCCTTTTCCCTTCTAAAATTAAAAAGTAACCAGATGAACTTGGAATAGGAACATAATTTGAACCTAACCTGAATAGTTTAATACCTACTGTATAGTATTTACTGAGTTCAGTCGGTTTTCAACAGTATCTGAATTACTAAGCTTGACAGAAATACCAGTTCCAGATTCAGTCAGCTCCAAAACAATTTATTCCCCAGGCTAAGATAAAGTTACTTGAAGCCCATCTGCAAAACGGTACTTTCCTGTGGAATCCTGACTGATTAATCCCACAGCAAGAGTTCAGAGAAGTGCTATCAGGAGATCACCCTCCACAGCCCACCCTTTCCACAGATGTGATAGTATGGGCAGCTCTTACATCATGACAAAGACTACAAAAATCTAAGTTGTGAAATCACTACATACAGACCCAAAACTCACAGAGGTGCTTCCTCTGAAGCCTTCAATTGTTAAATATTTAAACAACTTCTGTACAAAATTTGTTTGTTTTACTCAATACTGCAAGAAAACCACCCGCAGTAAAACAAAGCCAAAAGTATAGGAAACTATGAGAAAACTGGAAAATCCACCAGCATCAAGGCCTCCGGACTACGTTGCAAGTCACTAGCATATGCAACTCATTTTCTAGTTAAGCAATTCTCCCCGGGGACACACAGTCTGCAGTCCACATGCAGGATCAGATTTCATGAGCAGTTGTAGAAAAAATGCAAGCCCTGTGCATTTGCAAGTCAAAACTAGTGAAGGCAGGAGCTTGTCTGGCTATCTCTGCTTATTTTTCCCCGTGAGCATTTTTT
Organism: Cariama cristata; assembly: GCF_000690535.1. Taxonomy (NCBI): domain Eukaryota; kingdom Metazoa; phylum Chordata; class Aves; order Cariamiformes; family Cariamidae; genus Cariama; species Cariama cristata. Next base: position 9,104 of record NW_009620460.1, on the reverse strand, counting down.
TCCGATAAGAAACATTTGTTAAGATACAAAGAGGAGAGAACAGCAAGGAAAAGATGGGAGTATTTTGCAGGACTTATCTCTTTCTCTCTCTGTGTGCATACGTGTGACTCACATGCTGATATGTATATAAAAAAAACCCTCTTAACTCTGGCAGTACTTCCATCTCAACTACAACCGCCTGAGATTGTTAAGCTCACTTCAAATAGTTACTTTTTTAAATATATATATATACACACTTTTTTTTTAAAATACAACTCATGTTTGCATAACTCAATCTAAAGACAAGATATAAACAATTGCAAATTGCTTTAAAAAAAAGTTAATAAATTCCATACTTATTTTTCTCTCTTAAATTGTACCCCTTTCACAAGCAAATTCATTTCACCTCTCCAATGAGCAATCACAAATAGTCACAACTCCAAACACTCTGCACATATTTGTACAGCTCAAATAAGTTATTAACACCAGCTACATTTCAGCTAAAACAATGAACACAATTATTTGCAGAGTCAAGAGTTGCGAGCCGCTCCCTCCAGGGACTTTTCCTGATGCCCAAGAGGCAGCAGAATTTTAGTTTCTCTCAGGATTTGAAGGGACAGATCCTTACCTTGGTCTGAGTCGCTTCACCCTTTTCAAACATCATCTTGAGTTTGTTCAGCGGAACGCTGTATTTCTCTATCTTCCCCGAAGAGTCCGTGGTTTCGCTGGCTTCAGGGTTTTCCACTTCTCTGGACTCTCTCAGACAGTTTTCCATTTTACCACTCTCCAGCAAGTGGCTTTTAAACTTTCTGCTATCACCACCGGGATACTGCAGCTGGCCAGGGGTGCCCGGTGGGGCCTGGGTGTCAGATGTAGCACCAGCCCCCGGGGTTTGCTCCGCGTCTGGGGAAGAACCAGGGCTGCTCCCAACTCCAAGCTCAGGGCTTGCGACCTTGTGCCTAACCTCAGCACAGCTGCTTCGTAGCGTTTCCTTCCGAGTCGCTGTTCCCAGCGCTGGATTCTCCCACTTCTTCTTTAGCACACTCAAATTCCCCCTTTTAAAATGAGGGGGAAGATTTTCTGTGTTCTACGAAGAACAAGAAGTTAATTCCAGTTATATGCCTGGTGAAGCATTAAAGCACTTCCTTTCTATGCGAAAGGAAGCTAAAGGCTCAGTACTGATCTCAGCTCTCTGCTTTTTCAGACAGCTGTGAATAGTTACAACTGTGCCACATGGAGAAAGCATCCAGGATAGGAAAGGAAGGAGGGGGGAGAAGAGAAAAGTCAGGAGCTAAAGCAGGAAGTGAGCAAACAGGATGGCCTTATAAGGAAAAAGGGAGTCAAGCTCTAATGAGTTAAATGACACACAAAAGGCTTGAATCCACACATAAAGGAAAGGGGACCAAAATCCACACAAGAGGCTCTAGTCCTAGAACAAGCAAACAGGAGCAAAAGCAGCCATGAGAGACGGGTGGTACGCCAAATGCTGCAGTATCTTCAGCTGGTTCAGAAGACAAGTAGTAGGCCTTTCAAAAAAGCTACAGATTAGCTTTCAGAAACCACTACTTTTTGGGGAGTTACCTATTCCTACTATCAGTTAACAGTAGCGTTTTAGTTACGAGAGATCCATCTTCAGTATTTTATACCACGCAGCGTAAGGCTCAAGCTAAGCACTGACACCAAATGTCTTTTTGCTCCCATTTATAAATACCAGATCATTTGCTGGAATTTTTCTTCTATTTCACTCAACACATTAAAAGGTCTCGGGCAGGAAACATGCACACAAGTCACAAGCACTGCCTTACCACTGGGAGTTAGATGGTAATACATGCAGCAGTAGTATCCCTCAGGGGATTTTCAGGGCTTTTCAGACTAGTTTTGCTTACAAGTAGTTACCTCTCCCCAAAGTGACAGACCAGCTCATGGTTGATTCATTCAAATCTAATTCCTGCCACCACTGCATTTTTGCTGTCTCTCCCTTATGGAGACCACTATGTATCAAACTCATTGCAAGTGGAACAGGTCTGCAAGGCTTACAGGAATTAAACAGGATTAGCAGCTATATTAGGATTTAAGTCTCTCACCCTATTACTCTTCTGGTCACATTTTGAACACTACTTTGCAAATTAACTTGAATCCACCTACACTTCAAAAAAGATCAGCTTGCTTGCCGACTATATTTAAAGGAAAGCACTAAAGTTACAAGGCAAAGGTTGTAACGCAACAGAAGCACTGAAAATTCTGCAGTAGGTTTCCACAGGAACACCTCTGGACCTGACGCATATGGAGTCCCGACATACTTCGAAACACAAGTCATTCTGGCTTGGGACTTGCCTGTTCCCTGATCACACAAGCAATGAAGAAAATTTAAGACTGGACAGTAATTATCAGAATGCTTATTTTATCACATCTATATCCCAAACAGAAATGACTCCCCAAGCATTAAAGAGATCAAGGCAGCATGGTCTAACAAAGACTTACCTATATATCCTGAAAATATTGCTGGTCTTTTTAAATAAGCATTAAACTGAGGATGTGCTTATACAAAGACCTGCAATCTCAGTGCCTGGTATTTCAGCCAGGGTCCCCTGACCCAGAAGAGCAAGTGCAATGTAGTGTACAGGAGGGAATGTGAGGCTGGAACACAGCCGAAAAGGATGGCTCTCCCTCCTCCAGAGGCATTTTGAACTGTGTAAGGCACTTCAGAGAAGATCCCCCTTAATGTATTCTACAGTTATCAAAGATACACACGTTACATTCCAGTGAGGCTGGTAGCTTTTAAGCAGACTTTTAAATTTAGTTAAGAAAAGAAGAGTTACCACACATCTGCCTACAGCTAAGAACAAAGACATGGATATTCATGTGTTGTGGTTAGCTGTTTTGCCTTTTACTTAGGAGTGAATTGGTGACTCAACATATAGCTTTGGGCAAGGAACTTCATTTTCTTTCCTTTCATTCGCACTGGGAAATGGTAGGGTGAAGGAGTCAAAAGCTAACACCATGCCTAAGCCAAGTTTTCTGGCATGCAGCAGACACATGGCAGCAACTTTGATATTCCAAAAATCAACTGTCACAGAAACATTGCATGTAGGTGATCCGTTCTGATTGCAGGCTGTTGCTTATTGCCTAGGAAACAAATACTTACACTTCTTTTTTTCTCAGCAGTGGCTTCTTCAGCTGCTTTCTGATACCTTTAAGATAAAGGGGAAAAAAACCCAAAACAAACAGTTTTTAACCAGAATACTGAACGCTCTTGAAGACAGCTGAGATTTATTTTTTTTTTCCCCACCAAGGATTCTGTGCACTTTCCAGACCTATCAAATAAAACCAGAGGCTGGAAAGATAGTAGCAAATAGTACCAGAACAACAAAAAGTGATAGACACGTTTTAAGTCATTCAGTTTACAATAATAACATACATTGATATTTTTCATTACCTAAGCACTCTGATTCTCAAATATAGACAGTTTACCTTGGAATAGCTGTATTGTTTCCGCCACCCAGCTGTCTGCTGTGCCCCCTTGCAGGAATAACTCAGCTATTTATACAGCAGCTGCTGGACCGTAACAAATTACAGCTTGGCATACGCAGAAAATCTACATAAGTGCCAGTTTATTTTACTATGCTGGGTTGTAAACTGCACCAATTCAGCAGTTGCTTCAGGAGCAGCTGAACCATCCCAGCAGTGGAAACGGTAATCACAGCCCTCTGAAGATAAGCCACCCTGGATCATGAATCAAAGTCCTTCAAGAAGCTATAGAAAACTCCCAGCAATCTGCACACCACTCCACTGGGCATAAGTACATCCACAGCTAGGAGCACACAGACCGCAGTGATTACTATACGGCACAAGGTGATAGCACTTTGCTTTTGAAATGCACAAATTAATCAGATGTGACAAATTTTGCCATTTCTAAGTAGAGCTCTGCTTTTCAAAGGGAAGCAGTGTCACCCAATGTCTGCTTGGGCGAATGATGTTTCTATCTTTCTTATCTGTGGAATTCTACTTTTGTTAAAACTGTGAGCACACTACAGGCAGTAAATGAGACATTAATATTATAATAGTCATCGGCTTCAGACTTTAGATAATTGCTGGTATCAAGCCAATAACTAATGTATATCACAGGCTCAGTTCCTTCTAAGAAAAATATTCTTAGGTGCAGATACCTGCTATATTACTCATCTTTTCTTTATAACAATTGATTTTTTTCCTGCTTGTTCCTATGTAGATTTCCCCTCTTGTTACACTAGAAAGTAGACAAATTGCACCCTATCTTATTTCTGCTGTATAAGCTGCATTTATTGTACAGACTGAAAGTTGCTAAAGGAGTGTAGCTGGCCCTCTTGAATCAATGCAAACGTATTATCCTATGTCTTTGTACTATAAAGGTTCCAAAATTTGAACGAGACGTGCTGAGAAAGTAAGTTTATGGAGGAAGAGAGATCAGTACTGGAAGAACCAACAGAGACATGGGGATGAAAGTCAAGTACTACACTGGAGAACAAACAAGGATTGAAGAGTCCCAGAGAGCATTCCCTCTGTAAGTTAGGCCACCACAGCGCACCGCTAAAGTCTCTGCTGTTGCAATTTGCATGTCTCTGACCTGAGAAAACTGACAATCTAAACACTATATGGAATGAAAAAAATGTTTTCACGTACAAATATTTAGGTAAGATCAATTTAGAAAAATTATGCTCCTCACTGTGAGTGGTGGTGTTGGCAAAGCCAGTAAGTAAGACTGTGTTTTTCCAAGTAACTGACGCTGCTTATGTAGAGGGACCCTACTTGATTAAGGAATAGCAGTTTGGATTACTTCCAGTAAGCCCTTTTCAAAGGATTATCAACATTTAGCAAGATGACCAGGTTCTGTAATCAAGCTTCAATGAGTGAATAAATTACCTTAATGAGAGCAGTCAAAGCAAGCAGCTTCTCCCTAGACAGAGTACTTAAAGAGTAACTTAAAGAGCTGTGTTTGTGTAAAGTCCAGATTGCAATTATCCTTCCCCTATAGACTCCATAAAGTTTCCCCCACACTCAAGATTTAAATACTCCAAAAATTTGCCACGCTATTAATACAATAACTTAGGAGACTTTGATGCCCAAATCCCATTGAAAAATCCAAGCTGCAGTCTATATAATTCCTTAAGGAAATAAAAACGTTTCCAGAAAACTTGTACAGGCTACCACAACTCAGCTTTCTCAGTGTATAAAACATTACTTTATGATTTCACTGTAACCCATCATCCATGTCTCAGAGAAAAGGGAAGGGTAATATTCCTTTTCTACACAAGTTTTGTGAGACATCTGTGAAGAACACAGCTACTCTGAAATTCTCTGAAGGAACTCTTAGTAGAGGGTTATATATCTATCACCAGCAGTTGAGAGAATTACCATTTCTAACTGGTCTCCAATTAACTGATAAAGCATTACTGCTACTTTTCATAGTACCAGGCAGGAAATGCCATGGAAACCTATGCAGTTCATGCTTAAGCAGTTAAAGACCATTTCTGACAAAGTAAAACCCTAATGGCAATAGCTACCTACATTCCAATACTCTGCCCTCAAAAACAAATTGCAATTTGACAGAAAACATTCTACTTTATTTTCTGACAGCAGAAAGAAGATGCTATAATTCTGACTGCTGAAACAATATGATGTCAGCAACTAGAAAAACTTTTGCCCAGAACATATTAAACCAGGAAATTAAATGCCTATAGATCTCTATTACTTTAAGAAGCAAAGCAACTGTCAGTGAAGCAGTCATCATTCAAGGTACCAGCTATCAACCTACACACACAGCTTGAGTTCAGCAGTCTCACAGCACTTACTTGGAGAACCTCTCCACAAGAGCTGATGACTTATTCTTGTTGACTAGAGAAAGCTCTTTCGCAGTGATTTTCAAAGACTGTGAAGTCCATTGTCTTCTATTAAATGGGGAAGGCTCCATCTTATCACCACAAATACCTGCTCAGAAATAAAGTACAGTGTCAGCAATATGAATTATGTGAGCAGAAAAGTAGTTTCACAACGTGATTCAATACTAAGTCACCACTCAGGTGCTCCCAGCATACTACTGCCGCTAAGTCCTGATCATTCAGGATATTGTCCATCAACTGACTTTAAAAAAAAAAAGCAACAGATTAAAATTAGAATTTCCTCTGTAGATGCCATTGAGATGGTGCCCTTGATAGAAACACTAGCCACGATGAAAGGAGGGGTGCGAGATAAGCCATAAGCCAGGAGTAAGAGGCAAGCTGTGATTGAAGAGGATGTGAACGTGAAGCTCTGTATTTCCTATACACACGTGGGCTCCAGGAAGCCCTAATATGCCCTCCCTTGTTCTGCTTTCTAAACCAAATGTGCTGGCATTTATGTAAGAAGGCTTGAGTTATGAAACCTAAGAGGATGTAATTCCTATGCAAACATTTTTCATTCACTCTTGTGTTACTCATTCTTAACGCAGCAGCCCTTTCCTCTGTGAGCTGAAACAAGTCTTCTGTTCATGAAGGCAACTGTAAACCTCATGTTGCAATAACTATCAGTTACCTAAAGGAATAGTTTTAACTGCCCTGTCCTGCTGTAAACGGGAAGAGATTTTGTACAGCTTTTCACCACAGAAGGCAACAAGACTATATCAGATTTTTTTTTTTTTTTTTTTTTTTACATACTTGGTTTTCTTTTGTGGAGGAGGAAAGGAGGGGAGATTAAATTAAAGAGCTCTCTGATAAGACAAAAATAAAGCTTGTAGGGCAACGCCTTTCCTTTTTTCCTCTTTTCTTTTTTCCCTGGGCTCATGTCACACAATGCCTGTAGCAAGTGCACTAGCTGATCCTCCAAAGCAGGCAGGCTGATCTCTTTCTCATATTTTCCATCAATTTCCTTAACTGATTTGCACCATGAGGTCACAGAACTCTAGAAGTCTGAGTACAGGTAGTCACACTGCAAATGGAAGCACCTTAAGACAACTTGATATAAACCGTCAATCAAATGTAGGGAAGACCACATTTCTGAAATCCTCACAGGCGTGTCATGCAACTGCTCAGAAACGACAGACTCGGGATTCTGCAATGCCTCAGTCCAGAAGAATTCACCTGCAGCAAGCAGAGCCTCACTGACTTTGTGAGTTGCGAGTCTCAGCAATGTCCAGCGCTGAAAGGGGAAGCCCTGGGTGCAGGGAGCACCCAGCCGGTGCTGGAACCAGCGGAACCTCTCCAGTGCTGCACCCTGCTGCTGTGCAGGGATGAAACGGGCAGCAGACGAACACGTTGCTGTCCTGCTGGATACAGGCAGGAAGAACGGGACTTTCTCTAACATTCCTTAATTCACCTGATGCAATGGAGAGAATGACACACCACGCCAGTACGTGTTTTTTCAAGATAGCGATTTAGATGGTGCTTTGAGACGTACAGGTTGAACTATCGCGGCAAACCAGAAAAGTTACACTATTTTTGCTGTGATGTTGAAACACGCTGAAACTACTTATCAATGTTACATTTCCAGTCCCAGCTTACTGCAGCTTCAGACTCGCATCTCCCACTTAAGGCAGTCTCTGAAATGCATCCATTGCCCCTTCCAACTGGCAAGAGAAACGCCGACTGCAGAGTTCCTTTCTGAAATTCATGCTTTCTTGAAAGCATTTTGCATCACCAAGTTACTCTCCTCTGCTAACCCACGAACTTTTGTCCAGACTGGTTTTTCTTCATTTGTCTGGTTTAAAAGAGTTACCAACCTTTGCCAGCTGCACAAATGATCATTCACAAAGAAAAAGGATCTAATTAGAATATAAGAGGAGTGCTCAGTTTTCTCCCTTTTTAAAAAGCATATTGCACATGCAAATAAATAAGCATTCCTGTGATTACACGATGTAGTCTCTAATGTCAATGCCCAGGAGCAAACATTTGGCAACCAGATTTAATAAAGCCACAGAATACATATGCAGAGATTATAGAAAGAATTTACTCCTGAAAAATACATGTCCACTTTTTAAAAAGTCTGAATCAGCCATGTAATGCTACAGTTTAAACTTTTGGTTTGTGATGAATCTTGAGCCAAAAGGAGATCACCTGGAGCCCACTTTGCAGTTTAAATTGCCTTTCACAAAACAGAGTCGGTTTTGCCCAGGAAACAGTAGCGCGGCACTCATTAGAAACCTCCCTTGGCAGAGAGAACAGGTCGCTCATTGACACACACCTTACACGGAAGGACAGTTTTGGTAAAATACTGAGAAAACAAAATCCAGTTTAATTGTTCAGAAAACAAGTCCGGTTTTGATGCCCAAGCATTCTATTGCAGCTTGCAGTGATCACTGTTTGTGGACGCGTTTTCTCCCCTGCTGTGTTTTGTGCAGTTTCCCCTGCCATTTTCTCCATTAAAGCCACAGGTACATTAAGACAATCAGGCCTGTTTTGGCAAAAATCTCTTCATAAAGGCAGCAGCTACTGCCAGGCTGTTCAAAAGGAAAGTTAAGCAGCGTATTTGGAATCTCAGTCGCTAGAAAAGACACAGAACACTAGGATGCCCTGAAATTTGTGCTTCCAAATTTCTAATGCCATTCCACATTCTTAGCACCTTCCCATATGTTTGTAGTTTCATTATGTTCAAGCACGTCTGCACTTTTTTTGCCACTCCTTCTGAATAACTTACTTCAGGAAACAGTCCTTTATTGTATGCACTAAAATTTAAATGAGATCATGAGCATTCTGCACACTGCAATAGAGACAGGTGATGTCGAAGACAGCATGGAGTCCAGAGACGGAGGAGGGGACCAGGAACCTAGAGTTGTGCAAGATGTTGAGGAAAGGACTGCGATTCAGCCACTGTAACGCCCCAAATCTAGCTCCAGTAACTTTAACTAAGAGTTTAACAGCAGAATAAAAATCCATGTATCTGGATAGGTCCTGAAAGAAAAAGTTTTTATTAATACCCACCGCAAAGTGAAACTAGTTGACTTATTGCAGGTGGTTAAAGTCTCTGCAGAACGGGACCTTGCTGAAACAACTTCCTAGGTAAGAGCGGCTCGGGCATGGGAGCAGGACACCAAACCGCCACCACGGGAAGGCGAGAGCAGAGGTGGGCACGCACCCCTCGCCTCGGGGTCTCTGTAACGGCCCGCAGGCCCCTCCGCA
>NW_009620459.1:44520-66067 GCF_000690535.1 Cariama cristata | reverse complement strand
GGCTTGTATCAGAAATAGCGTGGCAAGCAAGGCCAGGTCAGGGATCGTCCCCCTGTACTCGCCCTTTATGGATTATTGGAATACTGGGATTATTGCTGTGGGATATCATTGTGGGAGTTTTGGTGGTGAAAAGAGTCTGTTCAAAGAAGAGCAACCAAACTGGTGAAGGATCTAGAGAACAAGTCCTATATGGAGCAGCTGAAGGAGCTGGGGTTGTTCTGTATGGAGCAAAGGGGGCTGAGGCGAGACCTCATCGCTCTCTACAACAACCTGAAAGGAGGTTGTAGTGAGGTGGGGGTTGGTCTCTTCTCCCAGGCAACCAGTGACAGGACAAGAGGGCATAGTCTGAAACTGCACCAGGGGAAGCTCAGGCTAGAAATGAGGAGGCATTTCTTCACAGAAAGGGTCATTAGGAATTGGAATGGGCTGCCCAGGGAGGTGGTGGAGTCCCCATCCCTGGAGGTGTTGAAGGAAAGACTGGAGGTGGCACTTAGTGCCATGGTCTGGTTGACATGGAGGTGTTAGGGCAAAGGTTGGACTTGATGATCCCAGAGGTCTCTTCCAACTTCATTGATTCTGTGATTCTCTTCTCACTGGTTTAAAACCACTGAAGCAACCTCCATGAGAAGGCAAGAGTATAGACAGAGGCCCAGCGTTTCTCCTGAACCACCTATGCCATTCGAAGTGAGAGGTTTCTCTTCCTGGTCTCACTCCAGAGAGGGTGATCAAAGCATTCCCTCTTCCTCCTTCGAGCCGAGTTTCCATCCGTCACACTCACCTCGGCACCTTTCTGCTCTATTATATCAGCAATGTTAAAATGGGTCCATGGGCCACTCTTTGTAAGTCTTCAGCTTAGAACCCAGCGCAATCGATTCCTGCCTGAAATGTGAGGCAATTTTGGCTCCACATTCAGTAAACGATGTATTTCCTGTCAAAGGGATTAGAAGGTTAGATCAACTGTAAACCTCTATTGTCCCTCCAAAGTGAGCTTCTAAGGAGAAGCAGGACCATAAAGACCACAGAGCTCACTGGCAGGTGGGGTCAGGAATCTGAAGACCCTGAATGAGCCCTCTTCCTCTACTTTAGCGCTTCTCAGTTCAGACTGGGATAAGACTGGGCTAAATGAGAGTCAGAAAAAGGTGCAGGATGGCAGATGGCAAATTCATTTCATACCCAGGAGACTTAGACAAATTTGGTGCTTTATTTGCACCCTTTATTTTTAGCCTGCAAGCTTGATGAGTGGGATACAATACAAAAATTTCATCACTGTCTTATTTTTGCCTGACTGGTCTGACCGACTTCACTAGAATGACAGAGTTTGTTTTAAAATATCATTTTAAAGTGGGAAAAAAAAAATCTTTATTCCATTGGTTGCTTTGAAAGAACTGAGACTCTGGGGATGAAGTCTACTACTAAATACCAAATATTATCAAGTTTTCTCCACTGTCTCCTGCACATCTATGCAAGCTCTCTCTGTATTGCTTACACACGCTATGAAGCTCTCAGAACTGTCACTCATCTGTATTCTATAGCCTGCTGCTTTTTTGTTTTGTCTTAGACTTCCTCCTCAAAAAATTCCCAACTAACCTCATGTCCACCCAACTTCCTTTTCTATTTCTCAGACTACACTTTTTACCTTGTCTCTCTAACATCAGTATCCACTTTGCCTCTGTGAGGGAAAGCTATCTCAAGCACTAATAGGTGCTTCCCTGCTGTTTCTTCACATTTTATGACTTCATCTCCTGTACCTATCCTGCCACAAATTATTTTCTGCCTACCTTTTCCATCATTGCTTTATTCTGTCTCAGTCCATTGTACCATTAACTCTATTGGTACCTTTTTTGCTTCTAGAAATACTTTTGAGCTTGGTCGGTGTCTGCAAGCCCAGCACTCACAGAAGGGAAAAATTTTGTCCCACTAGAGAGAGGCCACTGTTGCTGAGTCCATGCAAAACATGTAAGCAATGTATGGCCACTGTGTCATTTTAGCTTTTTAAAAGCAATACACGGAAGGCAAAAGCTCATGAGACTGTTTCATGAGAGATGATGAAAGCACTGGATGATACCTCAATATGTTGGTCACAACTATACCAGGAGCATTCATAAAGGCACCTTTAGAGGCTCCACTGGGCCAAGATGCCATCACGTTCTCCCCTGCTTCAAGTTATGTGGCAATTATTCTTGGGTTTACTGTAAGTCCCTGTAAAGTATAATACAGCAATCTGCAAATACTTTGATAAAACCATAAAAGCTCAGGTTGTGAAATGCCAGGTATACTTTATTCAGATTATTTCTTACATCTGGTCAAGCCCAGGCTCACTTTTGCAATCTCCAGACACAAAGAGACGGCTCTTGTTGGAAGACCTATGATGGGCAGCAGGCAGAGGCCAGCAGTCCCAGAGCATGCCAACAGAGCATAGCTGCAAAAGGGATGAGAGACAGTGAGCACTGCCCAAAGCACGGGTCAAAAAACAAAGTGGTTGAAGGTGCATCTTCTCATCACATCTCCACCACGCAGGGATGAACGGAATGTTAGACTGCAAGAGTTAAAAGGAGACTAACCATTTGTAAGAGAGGTAAACGCTTCCCTAAGGAATCAGACGCCATATGTTCTCCTGCCATAGCATTTCTACCAAGATCAAGCAAATCACTTAAAGTCAATCTCTTGCGAGAAGTCACTGAGATCTACAAAGTACCTGAATACCGCTGCCTGCAGTGGACATTAGGTATGTAAAGAACTTGAGGAAACCTTACTTAACAGTCTGTGCCCATTTTCTAAGTAGTCACCTGAAAAAATCACCGGATCCAACCAGCAGAAATGCTGAGTACCCACAGACCCAAGGGAAGACAACAAAAGTATTATTTCACTTTTACAAATAGATGATACTGCATATTGGTTACATGAGCTGCCAACAACTGATGGGCACCTCTGGCCTTAACCTCTCATCTGAATTTCCAATCTGTAAAACAGGAACTTTGCCATGACTTTACTCCCCAGGCTAATTTGAAGATAAAATTAGCATCTGTGATGCATTCAGACACTGCACTGAGGAGCATCATAGAGAATCCCATGGGATTATTAATAGTTTTTCCATCATAGTACATGTACTCATTAATAAATAATCAAGCAGTGTTCACCTTTTTCTACCAGAACAGAAAGACATCCTACAGGATGTGTGATTAAAGGCTAAATCATAATGCATACACACAAGAGGGCCACATTACAGCAGCCAGGGCAGTTTCTCCTCACAGAAAACTGCAAAATTGGGATAAAATTGTATGGAAACAAAATTAACTTCTGGGAAAAACAAATCTTCTAAACTGCAGCTCTTGATTTGCTCTAATTTGGGCCTCCTTGTTTCAACTTTGTATATCTAGATGCCCACAGGGAACCTGCCAATGGCTTAGTTAGTTCTGAAGATATAATGAAACATGTAGACAGAGTAGTAACATTCCTTTCTTGCCCTGTAATTAAAAGGTTGTGCTAACTATTCCATTTGGGTCAGGAATTCTTTTAACAGTAGCATATAGTGCTGCTGTAAGATATAAAAGAGACTTTCTATAAATTACCATGTCTGTAAAAATCTGCAAATATGTTTATTCTGCATGCAATGGGGGGCAGAGAAAAAAAAGTTATCATGTAGCCGAATGTTGTAAGGAACATGATTCACTGCTTATGAGTGAGGAAACTTCTTTCAAGCTTAGAATTACATAATCATAGAATTGTTTAGGTTGGAAAAGACCTTTAAGATCATTGAGTCCAACTGTTAACGTAGCACAGCCAAGTCCACCACTAAACCATGGCCCTAAGCACCACATCCACACGTCTTTTAAATACCTCCAGGGATGGGGACTTCAACACTTCACGGAGCAGCCTGTTCCAGTGCTTGGCAACCCTTTTGGTGAAGAAATTTTTCCTAATATCCAATCTAAACCTCCCCTGGTGCAACTTGAGGCCATTTCCTCTTGTCCTGTTGTTCGTTACTTGGGAAAAGAGACCAACCCCCACCTCAGGCAGCTTCTGTAATTGCACCAGATTGTGACAGTGTGAAAATACCAATTTGTCTTTTACAAATCTAATAAGATGGCAAAAGGAAAAGAGAAATCAAAAACAAATAAGCAACTCATAATGTCATACAATATAGTCTTATGGTAGGTGACCTGGTCATGCAACTAAGTTTATAATTTATAGCAATTACTGGGCTAGGTTTTCCAAAATACTCACACACAAAACATACTAGAATAAATCCAAATGCTTGCTGTAGAAAAATGTTGGATACAGAGAACTGAGGTTTTGTTTCATTGTTTTTTGTTTTTTGTTTTCCCAATATGGCTTACAAACCAGCACAAGTCAACATATGGCTGTAGAAAGCCAACAACTCAACTCTTCCATGACTGAAAGCGCATCCGCAGTATACATCGGATGTCAAAAGCCCATGAACTCTCTCCCACTGCTTGTGAGATAAATATGCATGCAAAAAAGTAAGAGATGAACAACTGTAATTAGGAAGTGCCTTTGAATAAAAGGAATCCAAGGTGCATGGAAATAGTGCTGTGTGAACCAGTCACCTTTGGAAATGCTGCTACCCGGCCCCAGGCGCAATCAGCACGTTGGCTTACACGACGTACCTGGGTACGGTGTGTCACGGCAATTATGTGGCAATCCCACACACACTCCGCAGAATACATTCATTTTGCTGACAACAGTATTACACTTATTGTTCATTAACACAAAGAGACATCTTCCTTTGTGATCTTAATTACTTGAGAGGAAGAATACAAAAAGGCAGGGCTCCTCAACTACTTCTATTGAGAATGACCGCACTGGATGTGGGCGAGGAGGAGGGATTGGAGTTGGTGGGACAGATGTATTTTACTCACTGTGAGGGGACTGCACCCAAGTAAAAACGAAGGTTTTTCTTAACTAGCTTACTGAATCAACATTTGCCTTTCTCCATTTATCAGTACCCTACCTGTAAAATCATGTTTCTTTAAACTTGCAGATACGTAGTACTTTAAGCACAATTTTTGTAACATGCTAGATCCTTGCCTAAAAGGCACTTACAGAAGTACCAAGTATTAGAAGATGCATTCACTGACACAAAGTTAGCTTGATCCTTTTAATGTTTGGCATCATCATGGGAATAAGCAAATGCATTTACAAGGCATGCATGCCCTCAAACATGAAAAGAAGCTAGCCAAGAATAAACAAACTTAGCTGAACTGTATATGCTTATAAAGCCAAGCAAATATATTTCAATGCAAATAGGAATTTTACTCGCACCTTTCTTTTTTGCCTAACAGGAACGTTTTGCAATAGTTCGGTTTAATCCTTCCAGATATTCTGCTAGCTGGATGGAGACAATGCAGTTTTAACTACATTTTCAAGCACTCAACGAGAGCTTACACTTGTCTTCAAGAGTCACCCATCCAAACCTGGGTGGTACATAAATACTGTTCTCAAGACTGAGGTCTTTGGAATAGGAAAGGTTGATTGGGACCTGCTCTTATTGCAGGTTTTTAAGCAATAACTTCCACCCATCCCTCCCAATCTATAAACTTCTAACTACTTTCACACTGAATCCCCAAATGAGGGATATACAAAGAGCAGAGTGGAACTAGATGCCAAGTTTACCAAGTGCAAACTGGAACTAGATGCCAAGTTTAACATGAAGGCACCACACGCATCTGAGGCAGGATGCGTGTATGGAATATGTGTAAAGAAGAATTATATAACAATGTCTGAATTACAGAAAAGAGTAATAGCCGCCTCTGAAGGCTAATAAACACTGATAATCTGTGAATGACCTCTCCTCTCTCAGCCCTAATTACACAATGTTCCTTACCTCTCACCCGACATGCTCCTTTGGGATTGCCAGTTTTCCCACACATGCTGATTTTCTGTCCTTCTAACTAGTTTTGATGGCTTGTCCCACCTGCTACAGCTCACAGTTTGTTATTTGAAGACCCCTGCAGTGAGGGGTCCTTTGTTAGGAAGGAGACCATGACTAGGACGACATTTTGCTCTCCAGGAAATTGTGCCTTAGTATTCTCACCTATAAAACAGAGACAGAGTTCAGCTCAGAGTGCTCTGTGGTTCTGTTTGTTGGCGTTAACAAGGCACTTAGAGCACCTATGAGAGCATACAGGTGCTATGCATTAACACCTTTAGCACTGCATACTTCAGTTTCATATTTATATACATCTACGTAAATTACCTTTGTCATACAAAATTGATTTGAAAAGTAACTGTTCTTTTCTTTCCACAAGATCAGTTGTATGGGAAGAATAAGCATTATTCATCAACTCCTACTGAAAAGCTGGGGAAGCTACTGAAATCAGAAACCATCACATGCACCTTCCCAATAAAAAACCATCAAGAGCAAGGAGTCAAGAACAGCTCACAGGAACCCACAGTTCAAAATTTACATGTATAAAATGTTCTTCACAGTAAAAAGCACTTCTTTTTTTAAACAGAAGAGAAAGTTCTCTTCGTTGGAGAAGAGCTTCACAGTGTAAAACTCAACTTCTGTTTCAAAAATGCAAAGCAAACCAAACAAAATTCTTCACTGTTCAAGCTACAGTTGTAGACCCCACAGAAAACAAGTCTTCACAGTATCCAAGAACCAAACCTGGACAAAATCCTCCACTCTCCATTAGCCAGAGACTGAATGTGGCACTTCGTGCCCCACCTTTCAAACTTAGCTTCTTATCTGCGCTGGCAAAAATAAAAAAGCTTGAACGCTGTCTCCTGCATCACATAGCCCTCTACACCTTACTGCATTACCATGACAAAAAGAGTCCTTATGATTCCTCCTACACAGGAGTACAGGAAGAAAAACTTGTAAATTGGCAGTGACATCATCTGCTAGAAAGTGATTCACACTTCATGAAACTGCAGAGAAAATTAAATTTACTCCCAACCACCCCAAAGCTCTTTCACTGAATCAGTGTGTGGCAGAAATGATAGTAGGAGACGTAAATCCTTTCTCTATTTTAGAAAGACAAGGATTGTGTAATGAGCTAGAGTGCATAGAGCAAAATTACCATATACTGTCACTGAAATATATTTCCCCTGTGGTTTTGCCAAAAAAGGTATGAAACTGGGATAGAAAATAAAACAGGTGATGCTAGAGGCAGAAAGCGGATTAATACGCATCACCAGCGATATGTGACTGGCTTACAAAATGGTGGGTTGCATGACTGACAGTACCAGAAGACGAGCTGTTTAATATTCTCTCTGAAGCTGCCCTATCCTCAGAACATAGCCACACCTAAATACATTGCAACTTTCACATCCCCTGCTTTGCTGACAACGTGCTGAAGAAACCGAGAAAATTTTAACACGTGAAGGATAAAGGTTCCCCACATCTCTTTGAATCCTGCTGGACCCTGACAAAAAGAGAAATGAAATCATTGTCTAGTTTTTCTATAGATTTCCTCAGTTGTAACTGCTACTTCTATTTATATTATAGCGGTGCCCATGACGAGCAGACATTTGCAGACAAACATGAAGGATCCTACCTTGCCACAGACTATAGCTGATTGAATTACGTGACTTTCAGGCTGGTATCATTTTCTGTCCATGGGTCAAAGAATTGCAATCTCCAAATGAATTAGGCATAAGTACCACACAACAGGAGAGAACTTCTCTAAAAAGTTGTCATTTATGAAGATAAATAAAGTTACCTCCACTCATGTAAATCTACCTTCAGCAAGAGCTACCACATGCTGAAACAAGTGATATTTATCTAGCTCTGCAGAGAAGACAAGCCTGAAGTTCTATTTCTGTGTTGAAGAGAAGGGGGACCAAAAAAAAAAAAAAAAAAAAGGCTTAAATAGCTGGAAATTAAGTAAATGAAGTAGCCTACAGCCTTCCTCTTAGCTCCCAATGCTATGGTCCAACGTGACGTAAGGACCCCATACATAGAAAAGCATGTGAGAGCAGTTTGGGTCAAATCTCAATAATCAGTATCTGAACCATACAAAGGCAATCAGGCTCCATGATTTCACCAAACCATTAACCTGGACATTAGTCAAAAAGTTTCCAGAACTTCGCAAACAAACTTGGGCATCGATTCAAGCAAGCGAGACCTTGAATACAGTTTTTCCTCAAAACCACATGAAGCTTATTGTTTCATGCAATTCTGATGGAAAAACACAGCTGTACTGACGGCTCTTGTCATGATTCAATGCCCTTTTTGGAGCACCTCATTGACAAGCTAGCAACTAGCCACAAGCACGGCAAGAAAATAAATGAAATGTACCTTCCTGTTTCCATCCAATTCTGAAAAAGACACTTGTTCTCCAGCAAGTGGTAAGTCAACCCACGCCTGCTATGAGTTTCTTACATTTTTTGTAATCAACTACCAATTTTAATGATGTAAGGTTTATATAAATAATTGGTTCAGTATAACCTCATACACAATTTTAAGCTCCAACAGAAAAACTAAATCAAAGCGTTACTTAAAATATACATTTATGTAAAAGATGCCCAAGAAACATAGAAATTAATCTGAGATTTACATGGTTTTAAGCCAAGCTCTGCCTCTCCTCAGGCTGGAAGTAAAAGAGGAGTCAGATAAGCCTGGCTCTTCTCCTGGGCTGGCCGGCCCTTGCAGGAAGGGCTCTCCGGTCAGACAGCTCTTTCCTGGGATATCAGCTTCCACCTGTACAACCTGCTACAGGTTGTACATCACACACTACCCGGCACCTGACCGCCACACTGTACTTCTGCAGGTCTTACGACAGTTATACTCCAGCAAGAATCCCTTTATTTCAATAATAGTTTTGTTATGAGTAAAAGCTTCTGTTTGTTTACACACTTTTAGCAGTTATAGTAACGATATTCTCTGCCATTTCATAATGTTTTTTCAATAGAACTAAGAAGTCAAGCCAATAAATAATTATGAAACATTCCCATAATACTCATTTTACCATTATAAAACTGTAGAAGTGGAGCCTCCCTGATCAATAATGGATAAAAGAAGAGGCAAACCAATTACTGTCTCTTCTAAGGAATAACTTTCCCCTCCATATACCTCTCCCTCCACTCTGAGAATAAAGTGGAAATATTAGATTTGTGTCACACTTCTACTGTCTTTGCTGGCCCAGCAGAAGAATAAACACCAGTGGACTTGGTTTTGTGGTTGGTTTGTTTGTTTGTTTTTTTTTCCCTTTTGCTGGTGCTATATGGGTGCAGTAAACCATTAAACGTGGGATTAGTAGCAGTAGGGTTTAGTTTTGGGGTTTTGTTTCTTCTTTACACCTTTTGCACCTCAACATCAAAGCCAACAGAAAATAAAACCTGTTTTAGAGGATGTAGCGCTGCTTAAGTGCTCAGCAAGACAGTTCAAATGAAGTAACAGTTTCCCACAGTGTGGAAAACACAGGGATGGTGTCCTTTGATTAGCTAACTTCTATGCTAATACAACAGTTCTCAACAGGGCTCCTGGGGCAGTGCAATAGAACTATTTAAGTATAACAGTTAAACAAAACAAAACGGAAGAAAACAGGAGCACACATTGACACATACCCTTCTATATCCTACAGAAGATAAAACCCATAATCCTGTTCCTTCACTTGAAAGTAATTCCTGTTTTTCACACAATGCAGGTTGAACGGCTCCACAAGTCTCGTGCCATTTCCCCGCTTTGCGTATAATTCTTCTTGCCTCCCATTCTCAAATCCCCCACTCCTGGCAGCCGGGCTCCCCGCTCAGCTCTGCTTCTCAAACAACTCTTTGGTCCAGATCTCTGGGCATCTCCTTGGGACTGCTCCTGCTTTGCCCTGTCCCAGCCCAGCGTCACAGAGGGGTCCCACCGGCCATGCAGAGGAGGAATAAAGTGCCAGTCCACTTGCACATAGTGGTCAGAGATAACTGAAATAATGGAAGCTTTCACCTTGCTTTGTGAGTACGTATGATTTAACATTTTGCATTCTTCAGCCGCAGAAAAATCATAGCCTCATCATTGCTACATTCATGGCATCAATCCCTCGTTATTATTATTTTTCCACAATATACCTATCACTCTAATATTTACCACTAATGAGTCACTGTAAATCTTAACAGTAACTTCTAGGTTACTTTCATTGGAAATGTCAGGCCCTACAAGGAAATAACAGAGCTGGAGGCAGAACAACCAAAGGGAAACTTTATCTGGACATTCAAGAGGGCAGCAAGTCACCTTTTCAACAAGGGTTTGTTTCAGGATTCTGGCTCAGCTCAAATTGTCACCAACATAGACTTTATATTAAAAAAAAAAAAAACAGGCTGAACTTTCCAAAGGTAGTTTAATAAACAAGATACTCAACAACCACCACATTGCAAATAAGGCAGCAACTATGGTTTTCCTGCATTCCCCAACTCCTACTTCTTGCCACTTACCTTAACGCTGCCTTGCCTTGGTGCTCCTAAGTATTAGATACCTTCCTTCTGAAACAATGGTCAGAAATCAGGTCCTAGCTGGCACTGACTCCCCAAGTTAAACCTTGCAACCCAGCAAGTGGTTACTTCTTTTAAGGATATCTCTGGACAACATGAAATCAAGGTCTGGAAACTCCATCTGGGAAGTGCTAAAGCAGCAGATTCATATGTAACATAAACTTGGGTTTGGCTTACAAATGTGTTTTAAAAAGGTGTAACCAAAATAGCCTCAGAACCTATTTCGAACATTACAAAAATGTTTTGATTTTAATAGGTATGTCTTCTTTCTATTAACCTACCATCCTGATGACCCCTGGACTATCTGAATCAATATATGATCTGCTGCATTCCCTTGCCTGCAAAATCAACTCTATGTGTGTGTGTGTATATATATATATATAAAAAATGTATATCCCTATTTCTCGCTGAATCTCAGTAGACTCTTGGACAGAGTCACCCAAAGAGCTTTCTGCTTTGCTGGTTGACCATGGTTGATTTTACACACATTCCTGACACTCCAGAGCTGCAGTCCTCGGGGACAAGGAGGGAACACATCCACAAGACAGGACCACCAAACGTCCAAGGAAAGGATGATTTGCACAGTTCTAACATTTCTATTATCCACTTGGCACACAGTCACAGCTCAACACATAGGCAAAGCTGTTGCAGGTGCACAGAATACGTACATTGCCTCCCAAAGAAGTTTGATAACATCTTCCTTATCACAATGTGGCTATCTTAATTTTTGACTAAAGGGTGGCTCTGAAACCCACCATAAATGGGCTGTTTTGCTGGAAAAGGAGATATCAGATCATGTACATTTTTTTTCAAAGGCGCAAAGTGTAATATTTCACTGAGTCCATTCCGAAATTTAAGAAACTACATCCCATTTGAGTTCACACAGTTTTAACTATTGCTGCCCTTATACTTGAGGAGGAGTGCTTCCTTAGGAAGCTAACAGTCGCGGTCACTGGTTATCAAAAAACCCCCACCATTTAGGGGAAACTCTTCTTTAAAAGCAGCCATACCAATCAGCCTGGAAATACTAGGGTGACACTTATAAGCAGCCTGATTAAAAGAAAAATGTACAGACCTTAGGACAACAGATATGAAAGCAAAAAAGGTGCCCTTTTGCAAGGAGTAGGAATATACATGGTTTCCCAGCACATTCCTTGGCAACAGACACCTGGAGCTCCCATCAATAACAATAACATGTCCCAAAGAAGGAGGAAACATCTTGGCCAATATAACATTTTCCTTTGACAGTGGTAATATATCATTTTATTTGTTACGGTGCCTGCTCCTGCAGCGCTTATGTTGTAGGGAGCAGAAGTAAGACAATTCCCCTCTTTCAAAAATTGCCCCAGTTTTCAAGTAAGCACTTGAGAGAGTCTGCTCCAAGGCAGATTAATTTAGAGAAGTCGGAAAATCGCAATATGCAGTTTTGGCAAAAATACCTAAAAAGAGTATTTTGTCAATTTTTTTGGAAAAGATGAAAAATGTTTCGGTGATCTGATCTTTTCTATTCAGCTTCTTATTGACGTAAAAAATGAGTGGGCAGATTCAGTATGTTCTTTGCCAGTCTATTCTGCTCCCAAGCTGTACACAGCTCCTGTCCATCTTGAAGAAAGATGGATCAGACAAGAAAAACAAAAACAAACCAAAAAATGCTGCTGATTTGTAAACATCTTCTTCCAATTTCAGGACTCCTTAAGACCTATCAAGCAACTCCCTTTCCTAGTTATAAAAAAACGCCTCTTATCTGCTAAAGATGCACTTCCACTATCAGTGTCATTGCTCTGAGGGCAGGACCTTCCCTGGACTAGTGATGACAGGCATCGCGCCTCTCGAAAGGGTCGCGTAACTGCTGGCTCTTACGTATGGCTCCAACCTCTGCTGTTTGAAGCTTCTGCACAATTATGATCTGCTTTTAACATAATTACCTTGGTAAGCTACATATTCATCTTTGGGAAGATCATCAGTAATGTTTTCTCACTCAATCCTTCTGTTTCTCAGTTCAAAACAAGAGTTGTATCCAATGCATTTACCCATTTTCTGTTATTTCAAAAGGCTCCTCCAAAGTCACCGCATGGTAGAATCAGTAACAGGATTGCTCTATGAAAGAGAAGCTTTTATATTCACAAATGACTAGTTAATATAAAAACATACATCAATGAATGATGTTTAAAAACACAAGGAAGGCTTACAGGTTTCATAGGAACCATTAAACACGGCTATGCAATGCTGGTGGCTTCCTTTACATAGATTTTTATCGACTCCCAAAAAAACCCACCCCAAAAACTCCAACCAAAACACCACAACCTCCCCATACATATATATTTGTTCCTTGCCCCGTCAAAGGTCTTCCTCTATCCTATCTCTTCCTGCTCTTAAACAGTAGCCAGTAAAACATATTCTCTTCACTGATTTTCAAAAGCTATGTTTCCCAACTGGGTTCTCAAGCTGCACACTGCACCCTGTAAAAAATATTTAGCCTGATTTACAAAATCTATTTCTCTCCTTGGGCCTCTAAGCTGCTGTTGCAGAAGTGATAAAGGTGTTCTCAGGCAGACTTTTATTGTTTCTGGGCCCCTTGCCACCTGTTTTTATTTTCTCCCTCTTCCACTTTCTTTCCTTCTCTTTCACACAGCCATCACACTCGTCCGTCAGAGCTGATTCTGAGTAACAGGAGACATGCTTTCACATGATATCTAATCCATAACCAAGGGGTAGGAGGAAGCAATCCAATTGATAGACCTTGGCAGGAGGTAAATTTAATCAGAAAGTAACTTTAGAAAAACTGACAAATATCAGTTTATCATTTTTATTATATCAATATCAAATATTATACATTTGAAAGCAGGTTTGCTTACGTTTAATTTGGTGTCTTACATTCACAACTGAAACACTTCCCCTCTGTCATCGCTCCCTATGTCAATCACGGTGCTCTTTGTGAAAGGCCAAATGCGCTTGAGTTCACTTTGAGCCTCACATGGCTTTCACTTTTTCTTAAGTCTTCCCTCGTTTCATTAAAGCACCTCATTTCAGAAGCTAATTTCACATAGATTCAAATGGCTACCGCTGTTGTGAGTAACAATTACAAAGTTACCAATAATTTTGTAATCTGTACCCGAGATCTCTATTTAGACGCAGGCTCACAGTGCTAAAGAAACCGTGAAACAGTCCAGGCTACAGCGAACTATGATTTTGACACTTACTGAAACCCTGCGAAAAAAACAATGACCTGAAATCCTCAGATAAGCTCACTTCTGCTCAAAAGCATAAATTGTTGCAACCATGAATTAAAATGCTGTCCTAGAGATTAAATTTCAAGTTCAATCAAATTCACATACATTTAAATATAATCCAATTTAGTTTTATGTACTTGCAATTATTTTCTCCTCTCAAGTCATAATTGCTCTTTGATGGTCTGCTTTTTGAACCATCTCCTTTGTCACTTGTCCTCTTCCATCTCCTCTGCTCTGGCCCGGTGAGCAGCGAGAGCACGCCGGCACCTGGTCAGAGCACATCCACTCCTAAAGTAACAACTAACAGGATTCTACATATCGTGCTTCGAAGTGAACGTCAAAACCATTAAAAAAATAACAAAGTCCTTTAAGATGTATTTATTTTTTTAGTACTGCATCTATAGCCCATCTCGCAGGAGGCTCCATGCACCTCATGTCTCAGAGCTAATGGCACCTTCACTGTCACGTCACCGTGGCTTCCTTTGACAGAAATGTACGCAGTTCCTTTGTTTCAATCAACCTGATTCATTGAAAAGAAAACAAAATACCCCAATGCCCCAATATTTTTCACAAGAAATCTTTCGTTAAAAAGATGAAAACTGCCTGTAAAAAAGGACATGCTACATGAAGCTGCTTTGCCCTGCCACCCTAGTGAATGTATTTTGCATTTGTGCACATCATGCTAATTGTGCATGTGGTTTTGTCCATAAAATTCATATATGTCCATGAGTATGTAATGCAGAAGCAGAGAGAGAAAAAAAAAATATGAAAAAATGAAAAAAGCTAACACAAAACAATTAGTCACTCATCAGTGCAGTTCAACTAAAAGTTTACTCAAAGCACACTCATTTTTTATCTGATAGATCTACCTCCACTGTAACCTCAGATGAGGTAGTAAATGTGACCTAGTATAAGTATTTTTTTTTCTTAATATCTGTCCTCATTAATATATTCTACTTCAAAGGAATGGAGTAGTTCATACAGAGTTCAAATGAATATGGTTCGATTTTGCAAAAAGTATCTTTTCTCTGAGTGTTGTCACTTACTGCATCACTTCAGCGTGAATTAAACATGAATTCATGATAAAATCATCAAAATGCAAAAACAAAGAGCTGGTAGAGGGATCAAAGGCACCTTCTAGTTGCCAGAGAAACCAAAACAGCAAATGAATTTTGAAGTACACAGTACTCGCACAATCTCCTAGGACAAGTGTGCATGAAGTATATGAAGAAACTCTTCATCTATGTGTTTCAGCAGCAGAACTGAAATGAACAGAGAATAAATTCATTAATATTATGCTCAGATGGGTTAACAGTCATCAGATTAGTGGGCAGCACTTCTGAAAGGCGCTGTGGCAGGTCACCGAGAAGTTGTTCACGCTATCACTGCGCAAGTCGAGTGGGTACAAGAAATTCAGATCCAAGTTTTTTCAGAGTGCTATTAATCAGGAATGCATCATCTGCATCAGTTCTGAGAGCCCAGAAGAAACTATATTAACGAGTTTGGATTCACAGACTGTGACTATAAAGTGCAGCTTTCTAGGCTGGGTATTCAAAAACATCAGCGCACAAAAAAGCCTGTAGCGTAGGACTGAATTTTTCTCAGGAGTTCTCACTTCGCCCATGCTCCCCTCTGCTATCTTCAGCTAGCACGCAGAGGCTCCAAAGACGCCGCCTGTAATATTACTTTATGTAATATGGAACCTGTCCAGTCTACTTACTCATTTCACAAAGACGACAGACAAAATAGCATATGGTAATGATTTTCAGTCACGGCTGCCCTTGCCGGGATTTGAAAGGGGAAAGGCTCTGTATCCATTACTGGCTCCCTGAAAATCACATCCCCTGGGGAATAAGAATTGTCTCCTTTCTTAGGTATTCTAATTCTCTGATTAATAATGATAGCTTTGATTTAAATATGGGCAAGAGAAGCAGCAAAGTGGTATCAGTAGAGCAGAACTGATTACAAGGCAACTGGCAGCGCAACGCTGCTCGGGGCGGGGACCCAACCCCTCTCCCAGTGACCCACACATCCCACCACAGGAGCCACTTTACAGATTTTACCAGGCTAGCTGCTGTGGTACATGCCTCCACAGAGAGGTCTCCGGTGGGGACAGAAAGAGGGGCACATCCCTCCCAGGTGCAGCCCCCATCTCCCAGGAAATTCCGCCTCCCCTTCCCCAGCACTATGTCCCCAGGCTGCTGGACCTCCCGGGGCTGCCCCATGGCTGGGAGCTCCCTGTCCCTGCAGCACCCTACCCGCACCCATCAGGGCTCCCGAAAGGAGCAACACCTGGAGAGGTTGATGGAAACCCATTGCAAGGAAGGAGGTCTTCTAGAACAAGGGCAAACTCCTTTGAGTATAGCAGGCAATGAGGAAAGACTTTGCATGCCCTGTTTGCCCCTGATTATCTGCTGTGGGTCCAAACATGGTAGTGTACATGGTTGAATTGTGAACGTTGCCTATTTAAAAGCATAAAGGAAGGATAACGTGCTAATGCTCTTTAGATGGCGTCTCAAGGAAGAGAAGAACCTAAGGCAAACATTTCTCAAGTTCACCTTAATGTAGCCTGTGCAGTACCCTTTAAGGACTAAGTAGCGCTGACCCTGGCATATTCATCATTCTGTTCTTGTCACAGGACTTGATTGAATGTTTTTTCAGGAGGCAGAGATTAAAATGAACCAGAACTAATTGGAGGTATATTTAATAAAAGCACCATCATTGTAATGAGTATACAACTGCTACGCTAACGCTGAATAATGTTTAAGCTACAGAACAAGTCCATATTGCTTCACGTAATGGGATTCACCGATTACCAAATAATTAATTCTACTCTAATTTTGCAACACCATGTGGAAATGTGAAACCTACTCATAAATTAATTAATGTTCAAGTCAATAAAAGAAACAAGCGTCTGGGACTTGCGACTGCTTCTCCTGAAATCAATCAAGGTATTATCACTTACTTAGAGCCATACAGGATTGGTTTTGGTTCCTCAAGCATTTGGTGTAGTTATTACAACGTAATCATGTGTAACACAAATCTAGCAGACATGGGCAAACACTCAGCAGCCAAAGCTGCTCTGAACCATTTACTTGTCTTCAATTACGCTGATGTACCTTTTCACAGCTCCAAAACTCTCTTACTTGCATCGTCACTATTTTTCCCACCCTGTCACGTGCCCTTCGTGTAGATCTCTTGCACTTCTGGTCAGGACGTTGAACTTGAAGATACCGTTATGGCTCCTTACTTCTCATTTTCCAGTTCAGTTGCACAGGCTATTGGCACATTTGTTGTGGACACTGTTTACAGAGCCCGGAAAGCAAATAGCCTAACAGATCAATTCTTAAAATTCAACTATTCTTGAAAACAAAAACTGAAACAAAACTAAAACAACAAAACAAGGAAATAAATCAGCTAGAGTCACAAGTCAGAGTATATATCCTCATTCCTGGAAATATCTTTGTAAGCAGCCTCCAGCCTTGAGCCACTCTGACTTTAATGGAGATTGGTGTAAATTCAGCAAGTTATCTCTAGGTTCATTTGCATAGTCAGGGCTCTAATTATTACAAACTAGGTGTGGTTTAGATTTCCTCCTCCACCCTTTTTACCCCACATACCTCACAACTGCTGGAATAGGCAGCACTTCACCTAATGAGTAACAACAACTATTGGGCCTTATGTACGATCATGCAGACCTGGCAAGCACAACCACAGAGATTTCCGTGGTCCTTCCAAAACCAACCAACAAATGTACAGGAAAATCGAGGCAACAACACTAGTCTTTAAAGAGGATTGGGTAAAAACTTCTAGCTCTCCCATTTAGGCAAAGAAATGCTCTGGTTAGACCTTTAACTATTCTTAAGTATATAGAAAGGAACTGGTACCAGTCTTATGTTCACCATTTATAATCAATAATTGAGCTTCTTCCACCTATGGCCTCCAGCTCACTTCCAGACCTCAAAGCACAGCCCTGCCAATAACACCAGAAAGTTCCTCCTTGCCCCCTTAACGTACAAAACCTGTGCTCCACAGAAACCAAGACTCAGCTCTTGATGGTGCTGCCCTTGCTGGTCTGGGTCAGAGGAAAGGGCACCCACAATCTCATGGCTTTTCAGAGCAGCGCCCCATGCCTTAATTCCTTTCCACCACCCCATCACCCTACAAGATCTGCATTTAAACTCTGGCTCAATTTCCCATTCCCTGTTTATGGATATTAAACCATTTAGACAAATATGCTTACAAGATATTTGACGAATCTTGAGCTGTAGGAACCAAGTACTCAGCAGGTTTCAAAAAGCGATACAAAAATATCATATCTGGGTCCTGCCACGAAGCCCATTAAGCACAAAAGCCATTGCACGTTTGAAAAGCCTGAAGATAACTGGAGAAAGCGGTATTTGGGCTATGGCCTGCTCTGGTGGCAAAGCTGCTGGCACGGCACGGCAGACACTGAAGCAGCAGGGCAGCGAGACTGCCAAAAGAGATTTTAACATGTCTAAGGGTGTAGCCGAATGCTGCTACCGTCATTTAATCGCTCTAACCGTGTAAACCAAAAAAGCTTTCAACCAAGCATTTGAACAAGCACTTGAGTTCCTCGTTCAGTTGCACAACTCCTGTAAAAAAAGTCTTTTTAGGGTCTTCAGCATTTTAAGAAAATAAACATAGGAACACATTTGCTGGTGCTCTTTATTTCTGCCTCCACAGCTTTTAAAGGAAATTCCTGGAAACTTTCAAGTTGTCTCAGAAGGCTTATGGATAACAGAAACCTCAGAATCCTGCAAATCGCCATCCTCCTGCCCTTCAACGCTAGCAAAAAGCCATTCAGCTCCCTTCTACGTGGCTGACTTGTCTGAATTAAAGTATGAACCTCCTGGAAAGTTAAAGCTTGTTAAAAATGCCAGAGCCAAGATAACGCAGCAATCAGTGCTATACGATGAGTTAGACAACAGTTCCAACATCATGTATGAACACTGTACAAATGACATAATTATTTACAAACTATTTTAAAAAAAGGAAACCAAAACACCCAAGCCCCAGAAAACTCTAACATGAATAAGTTAAGT
This sequence comes from Cariama cristata, assembly GCF_000690535.1. Classification (NCBI taxonomy): domain Eukaryota; kingdom Metazoa; phylum Chordata; class Aves; order Cariamiformes; family Cariamidae; genus Cariama; species Cariama cristata. Next base: position 47,328 of record NW_009620459.1, on the reverse strand, counting down.
TTTACTCATGTGCATCTTAAAAGAAGAGTAAGAAGAAAGATATTTCCCATAAGATGTAGAAATACTACTAAGGTTTCCAGGTGTCTGTCTCCTTCTGGTAGCTTGACACTTCTTTTTCATTTCTAACATCATATCTGTCCTAAATCAAAACTAGACATGCAGCATAATAGGTGGCAAAAAACATCTAGAAGGTGAGAAAACTCCAAAGGAGTGGAGCTGGCTATGGCAAATAGCCGTTAAATCGGCAAAAGGAAGTGAAAATGGAAACAATCAACTCCAACCTGGCCTAGAGAGTGGACAGAAAGCCAGTGCACATCCAGCCTCTCTGGCTGCCCTGGTCTCTACTGACACCACATCAAAGGAGGAGTAAAAGGTAATTAATGAAAAATTTTCCTTTTTTTCTTTTAAACAAGAGATTGTATAAAGCTTCCTGATTCCTCCCTCTTATATTGGCCATAGAAATTTTGAAACAATGGCTCTGCGAGATCCCCTAAATACTTACAGAAAACGGAAATGAAAAGACTATCACGTTTCTTGATGGGGTCCCAAGAGAGGCTGCAATTGTCTTGGGTTTTACAAGCATTCATCCAAAGGCCAATGTCCCCTAAAACATTTACAATCCAACCAGGCAATACGTGATAAGCAAAGACAACTACACTCATCTTAAAGTGGGAAGACTGGGGTAATTCAGTAGTTTTTCTGGACTATCTGTAGCAGAGCAAAAGTGGAACTGAGATTCCTGTCTCCATTCATCACAAACCCGTCCTTCCTCACAAAATTGTTCTTAATTCCATTATTTCTCTTTTTTTTCCTGTGCTGTCCCCTCCATAATGTTAATCGCACTAATAAATAGAAGATAAGTGTATTAACTTACAGTTTAATTAATTAACCATTGAAATGAATCTGCAAAGAAATTCTTCTACAAGGCAAATAATTATAACTGTCCTACAAAAAATGAGTGGATTCACTCTATCTAAAAGAACTTTTCTCATCTGGCCCTAAATATTTCTTAAACTGATGTCTTATTTCCTCTCAGTCCATAAGATTTACAGCAGGAGTTTAGGATGGCTAACGAACATAACATATGGAGTCAGATTCTGTCCTGAGGGAGAGAGGTGAAATATCTCACGCACAGGTCAGGGACATGTGAAAGGGATTCAAGACTCCTCATCACTGCATCCGTAATTCAGTTCGGTCCCTACAGAATGCCACGCAAAGCCTGTGGAAATCAGTGGACGTCTTTCAACTGACCTCAATTTTTATATCAGGCCAAGGGCTATGGGAATAAAAAATGGCAGACTAATTCACAACTAAAATCCACTCTCAGAGTCCCTGATTGCTTAAGGAAAGTAAATAGCCAGTGCTTGATTAATGCAATTATTCATCATGTACAGGGCATTAAAATCCAGCATTGCGAACATCTTGGCACAGATCTGAATTAGCCCAGACTCTCCAGTGAGATGCCCATCTTCTTCACACGCAGGGGGGTTACGACAGCCCTTCCTCCAGTCTGAGGACTGCTCAGCACACACCGATAAACACACAGGCTGGTAGCAGCCCGTCGGCTTCCTCCATGGGAGTGTTGCCTTGGTGTCTGGTACGCTCAAGTGCTCGTTCCCTCTGGGTGTCCGTGTGCCCACGCGTGCGAGGTTTCCATCTTATTAACGCTATTCCCAGTCATAAAACATTTATGGCAATACAGAGACACTGAGAAGGTCAGAGGCTTGCATTCGGATTAGAAGACTTCGTAACTATTACTGTTTTGTTGGAATAATTTGCCTCTAACTTTTTGTTTGTTGAGGAAAAAGGTGCAATTTTGTTTCTCATAACAGCTGTGTTCAAATTAATTGCAATCCTCTCTCTTTCACTTCTCCTCACCTGCACACCCGTGTGCACACACATGTGCTCGCCGTGGGCTTTGCTCATTGGCCGTCCTGGGCAGACTGGAGGCATAAGCTTGGAATTATTTGAGGCAGAGCACAAGTTCCCCTTTTGGAGTTACACCACATGCGTGGGGCTCCTTGTTAACGATGCTTAGTCAATGAGGCCCTATATAAAACCAGGGGCTATGCTGCGTATTTTAATGAATCGTACAGGAAGAAGTCTACCTTTGTGTAAAGGGAGTGACATACAGTCTATACCAATTAAGTTACATATATTGGGCAGTATATCATGCTTTTGCTGGTATAAATTAGAAAAGCGTCATTAATTCCACACTATTCATAGCTATAATGGATAATACAGTATAAATAATTAAGGTAGGGAAGTATCTTTGCTTTCTTTTAATTATTTAAATCACTGGAATTATGCTGATTTACATGAGGTAGTTCTCCACTTAGTCTTTCCATAAAAAAAGAAAAATATCTTTGTAAAGGTTAACAGTTTAGTATACTTCGAACTAAACCTGATGATTTCTCATGCCGAAATTTACATATTAAGACAACACAAAAGCAAGGACTGCATCTTTAGTATGATGATGTGAAGGCACAAGCAAATGTATTTGATAGCATCCTTTTGACCTACTAGCAACTAATGCTGGGAATAGCCCTCATGAGACCTCAGGCACAGAAAATTTCACCTCCGTGACTCCAAAGTTTGGCAAAGGTAAAAATGACAAAGGGATTTATAATGTCTGCCAAGTAATCTTAATGATAGATGTTTCGCTCACTCCACTAAACCAGAAAGAAAATTCTCTATATTGTTTATACTCAATAGGTGAAAAAAAAAAAAGGCAACTTTCCACAAGTAATTTGCCAATTTTAAAGGATAAAATTTCATTCCTTTTTTTCTGTCTTATATGTGTCCTGC